>NC_088422.1:7220448-7250448 GCF_034236695.1 Oncorhynchus nerka | reverse complement strand
TAACCACCTAACTGAGGATCTCAATTTAACCTTGCGCAATACCCTAGATGCAGTTGCACGCCTAAAAACTAAAAACATTTCTCATAAGAAACTAGCTCCCTGGTACACAGAAAATACCCGAGCTCTGAAGCAAGCTTCCAGAAAATTGGAACGGAAATGGCGCCACACCAAACTGGAAGTCTTCTGACTAGCTTGGAAAGACGGTACCGTGCAGTACCGAAGAGCCCTTACTGCTGCTCCACCAAACTGGAAGTCTTCTGACTAGCTTGGAAAGACAGTACCGTGCAGTACCGAAGAGCCCTTACTGCTGCTCGATCATCCTATTTTTCTAACTTAATTGAGGAAAATAAGAACAATCCGAAATTCCTTTTTGATACTGTCGCAAAGCTAACTAAAAAGCAGCATTCCCCAAGAGAGGATGACTTTCACTTTAGCAGTGATAAATTCATGAACTTCTTTGAGGAAAAGATTATGATTATTAGAAAGCAAATTACGGACTCCTCTTTAAACCTGCGTATTCCTCCAAACCTCAGTTGTCCTGAGTCTGCACAACTCTGCCAGGACCTAGGATCAAGAGAGACGCTCAAGTGTTTTAGTACTATATCTCTTGACACAATGATGAAAATAATCATGGCCTCTAAACCTTCAAGCTGCATACTGGACCCTATTCCAACTAAACTACTGAAAGAGCTGCTTCCTGTGCTTGGCCCTCCTATGTTGAACATAATAAACGGCTCTCTATCCACCGGATGTGTACCAAACTCACTAAAAGTGGCAGTAATAAAGCCTCTCTTGAAAAAGCCAAACCTTGACCCAGAAAATATAAAAAACTATCGGCCTATATCGAATCTTCCATTCCTCTCAAAAATTTTAGAGAAGGCTGTTGCGCAGCAACTCACTGCCTTCCTGAAGACAAACAATGTATTCGAAATGCTTCAGTCTGGTTTTAGACCCCATCATAGCACTGAGACGGCACTTGTGAAGGTGGTAAATTACATTTTAATGGCATCGGACCGAGGCTCTGCATCTGTCCTCGTGCTCCTAGACCTTAGTGCTGCTTTTGATACCATCGATCACCACATTCTTTTGGAGAGATTGGAAACCCAAATTGGTCTACACGGACATGTTCTGGCCTGGTTTAGATCTTATCTGTCGGAAAGATATCAGTTTGTCTCTGTGAATGGTTTGTCCTCTGACAAATCAACTGTAAATTTCGGTGTTCCTCAAGGTTCCGTTTTAGGACCACTATTGTTTTCACTATATATTTTACCTCTTGGGGACGTTATTCGAAAACATAATGTTAACTTTCACTGCTATGCAGATGACACACAGCTGTACATTTCAATGAAACATGGTGAAGCCCCAAAATTGCCCTCGCTAGAAGCATGTGTTTCAGACATAAGGAAGTGGATGGCTGCAAACTTTCTACTATTAAACTCAGACAAAACAGAGATGCTTGTTCTAGGTCCCAAGAAACAAAGAGATCTTCTGTTGAATCTGACAATTAATCTTAATGGTTGTACAGTCGTCTCAAATAAAACTGTGAAGGACCTCGGCATTACTCTGGACCCTGATCTCTCTTTTGAAGAACATATCAAGACCATTTCAAGGACAGCTTTTTTCCATCTACGTAACATTGCAAAAATCAGAAACTTTCTGTCCAAAAATGATGCAGAAAAATTAATCCATGCTTTTGTCACTTCTAGGTTAGACTACTGCAATGCTCTACTTTCCGGCTACCCGGATAAAGCACTAAATAAACTTCAGTTAGTGCTAACTACGGCTGCTAGAATCCTGACTAGAACCAAAAAATGTGATCATATTACTCCAGTGCTAGCCTCTCTACACTGGCTTCCTGTCAAAGTAAGGGCTGATTTCAAGGTTTTACTGCTAACCTACAAAGCATTACATGGGCTTGCTCCTACCTATCTCTCTGATTTGGTCCTGCCGTACATACCTACACGTACGCTACAGTCACAAGACGCAGGCCTCCTAATTGTCCCTAGAATTTCTAAGCAAACAGCTGGAGGCAGGGCTTTCTCCTATAGAGCTCCATTTTTATGGAACGGTCTGCCTACCCATGTCAGAGACGCAAACTCGGTCTCATCCTTTAAGTCTTTACTGAAGACTCATCTCTTCAGTGGGTCATATGATTGAGTGTAGTCTGGCCCAGGAGTGGGAAGGTGAACGGAAAGGCTCTGGAGCAACGAACCGCCCTTGCTGTCTCTGCCTGGCCGGTTCCCCTCTTTCCACTGGGATTCTCTGCCTCTAACCCTATTACAGGGGCTGAGTCACTGGCTTACTGGGGCTCTCTCATGCCGTCCCTGGAGGGGGTGCGTCACCTGAGTGGGTTGATTCACTGTTGTGGTCATCCTGTCTGGGTTGGCGCCCCCCCCCCTTGGGTTGTTTCCCGTGGCGGAGATCTTTGTGGGCTATACTCAGCCTTGTCTCAGGATGGTAAGTTGGTGGTTGAAGATATCCCTCTAGGTGGTGTGGGGGCTGTGCTTTGGCAAAGTGGGTGGGGTTATATCCTTCCTGTTTGGCCCTGTCCGGGGGTGTCTTCGGATGGGGCCACAGTGTCTCCTGACCCCTCCTGTCTCAGCCTCCAGTATTTATGCTGCAGTAGTTTATGTGTCAGGGGCTAGGGTCAGTTTGTTATATCTGGAGTACTTCTCCTGTCCTATTCGGTGTCCTGTGTGAATCTAAGTGTGCGTTCTCTAATTCTCTCCTTCTCTCTTTCTTTCTCTCTCTCGGAGGACCTGAGCCCTAGGACCATGCCCCAGGACTACCTGACATGATGACTCCTTGCTGTCCCCAGTCCACCTGGCCATGCTGCTGCTCCAGTTTCAACTGTTCTGCCTTACTATTATTCGACCATGCTGGTCATTTATGAACATTTGAACATCTTGGCCATGTTCTGTTATAATCTCCACCCGGCACAGCCAGAAGAGGACTGGCCACCCCACATATGCTCTCTCTAATTCTCTCTTTCTTTCTCTCTCTCGGAGGACCTGAGCCCTAGGACCGTGCCCCAGGACTACCTGACATGATGACTCCTTGCTGTCCCCAGTCCACCTGACTGTGCTGCAACTGTTCTGCCTTATTATTATTCGACCATGCTGGTCATTTATGAACATTTGAACATCTTGGCCATGTTCTGTTATAATCTCCACCCGGCACAGCCAGAAGAGGACTGGCCACCCCACATAGCCTGGTTCCTCTCTAGGTTTCTTCCTAGGTTTTGTCCTTTCTACGGAGTTTTTCCTAGCCACCGTGCTTCTACACCTGCATTGCTTGCTGTTTGGGGTTTTAGGCTGGGTTTCTGTACAGCACTTTGAGATATCAGCTGATGTACAAAGGGCTATATAAATACATTTGATTTGATTTGATTTGATTCTTCAATCACATTGAGCTGATTTCTGACGTGTTGTTCTGTTGTTAGTTCTGTACTGGTTTTTTGTGTTTCGCCATAGTGAAGACGTCAGTTCTCGTTTTCTTGGTCTCTGTGTTTTAAGGCTGGATAGGTTTTCTTAATTTCCTTCTTGTGTTTTTTTTTGTTGCAATTGTTCATCAAAACATTTCTCACTGTTTTTCGTTTTAGGTTTTCTGCTAGATTTTTTTTTTAAATTTGGTATGTTAGCTGATAGGTCAAATATATTGTTCAGGCTTCGTACTGCTAAGTTTAAACCTTCACTATTGCAAGAAAACAGGAATTTATGTAGGAGAAATTTAATTTGTTGTTGGTCAATAGTTTTTGGGGGTAGGTTTCTACACCACCTCCTTAAATCTATAGTATTTCTTAATAACACGCAGTTTGTTGGGCTTTGATACTTCATGGTTGAGCATTGTTCAAGTAGATTGTGATTTTGCTGTGGTCTGAGAGGGGTGTTGGTTGGCTTACTGTGAACACTCTGAGAGACTCTGGGTTGAGGTCGCCGACAAAGTAGTCTACAGTACTACTGCCGAGGGATGAGCTCACTCTCTCACTCTCTCACTCTCTCTGACTCTCTTTCTCTATTTCTCTCTCTCTCTCTTTACTATCTGAAAAAACATTGCAGGGACGGATGGATGTCCTTGTTTCATTAACAGAGTGGCAGCCAGTTGGCAGCAGCCATCAAAGAAACGCTAGTTCACACCTTGGTCCCTCTAAAAGGATTTAGATATGATCTAGTTCATTATAGTGTAAATAACAAAAAAATTACTCAACTCCATTATATTACAATTACAAAGCAATTAATTAAAATATTACAATTACAAAGCAATTAATTAAATTATCTAAACAACAATGCTGTGACTGCAGTAACTACAGCCACCTTACTACCCTGATGTTACCTCAGTAACTACAGCCACCTTACTACCCTGACGTTACCTCGGTAACTACAGCCACCTTACTACCCTGACGTTACCTCAGTAACTACAGCCACCTTACTACCCTGACGTTACCTCGGTAACTACAGCCACCTTACTACCCTGACGTTACCTCGGTAACTACAGCCACCTTACTACCCTGACGTTACCTCTGTAACTACGTTACTACAGCCACCCTGACTGACGTTACCTCGGTAACTACAGCCACCTTACTACCCTGACGTTACCTCGGTAACTACAGCCACCTTACTACCCTGACGTTACCTCGGTAACTACAGCCACCTTACTACCCTGACGTTACCTCGGTAACTACAGCCACCTTACTACCCTGACGTTACCTCGGTAACTACAGCCACCTTACTACCCTGACGTTACCTCGGTAACTACAGCCACCTTACTACCCTGACGTTACCTCGGTAACTACAGCCACCTTACTACCCTGACGTTACCTCGGTAACTACAGCCACCTTACTACCCTGACGTTACCTCGGTAACTACAGCCACCTTACTACCCTGACTCGGTAACTACAGCCACCTTACCTCGGTAACTACAGCCACCTTAACTACAGCCACCTTACCCTGACGTTACCTCGGTAACTACAGCCACCTTACTACCCTGACGTTACCTCGGTAACTACAGCCACCTTACTCGGTAACTACAGCCACCTTACTGACGTTACCTCGGTAACTACAGCCACCTTACTACCCTGACGTTACCTCGGTAACTACAGCCACCTTACTACCCTGACGTTACCTCGGTAACTACAGCCACCTTACTACCCTGACGTTACCTGACTCGGTAACTACAGCCACCTTACTACCCTGACGTTACCTCGGTAACTACAGCCACCTTACTACCCTGACGTTACCTCGGTAACTACAGCCACCTTACAGCCACCTTACTACCCTGACGTTACCTCGGTAACTACAGCCACCTTACTACCCTGACGTTACCTCGGTAACTACAGCCACCTTACTACCCTGACCTGTAACTACAGCCACCTTACTACCCTTACCTCGGTAACTACAGCCACCTTACTACCCTGACGTTACCTCGGTAACTACAGCCACCTTACTACCCTGACGTTACCTCGGTAACTACAGCCACCTTACTACCCTGACGTTACCTCGGTAACTACAGCCACCTTACTACCCTGACGTTACCTCGGTAACTACAGCCACCTACTACCCTGACTACCCTGTAACTACAGCCACCTTACTACCCTGACGTTACCTCGGTAACTACAGCCAACTACCCTGACGCCACCTCGGTAACTACAGCCACCTTACTACCCTGACCCTGGTAACTACAGCCACCTTACTACCCTGACGTTACCTCGGTAACTACAGCCACCTTACTACCCTGACGTTACCTCGGTAACTACAGCCACCTTACTACCCTGACATTACCTCGGTAACTACAGCCACCTTACTACCCTGACGTTACCTCGGTAACTACAGCCACCTTACTACCCTGACGTTACCTCGGTAACTACAGCCACCTTACTACCCTGACGTTACCTCGGTAACTACAGCCACCTTACTACCCTGACGTTACCTCGGTAACTACCCTGTAACTACAGCCACCTTACTACCCTGACGTTACCTCGGTAACTACAGCCACCTTACTACCCTGACGTTACCTCAGTAACTACAGCCACCTTACTACCCTGACGTTACCTCGGTAACTACAGCCACCTTACTACCCTGACGTTACCTCGGTAACTACAGCCACCTTACTACCCCTTAACTACAGCCACCCTACCCTGACGTTACCTCAGTAACTACAGCCACCTTACTACCCTGACGTTACCTCGGTAACTACAGCCACCTTACTACCCTGACGTTACCTCAGTAACTACAGCCACCTTACTACCCCGTTACCTCGGTAACTACAGCCACCTTACTACCCTGACGTAACTACCCTCTGACGTAACTACAGCCACCTTACTACCCTGACGTTACCTCGGTAACTACAGCCACCTTACTACCCTGACGTTACCTCGGTAACTACAGCCACCTTACTACCCTGACGTTACCCTAACTACAGCCACTACAGACCACCTCGGTAACTACAGCCACCTTACTACCCTGACGTTACCTCAGTAACTACAGCCACCTTACTACCCTGACATTACCTCGGTAACTACAGCCACCTTTACCCTGACGTTACCTGACAGCCACCTTACTACCCTGACGTTACCTCGGTAACTACAGCCACCTTACTACCCTGACGTTACCTCGGTAACTACAGCCACCTTACTACCCTGACGTTACCTCGGTAACTACAGCCACCCCTACCCTGACGTTACCTCAGTAACTACAGCCACCTTACTACCCTGACGTTACCTCGGTAACTACAGCCACCTTACTACCCTGTAACTACAGCCACCTTACTACCCTGACGTTAGTAACTACAGCCACCTTACTACCCTGACGTTACCTCGGTAACTACAGCCACCTTTACTACCCTGACGTTACCCTCGTTACCGGTAACTACAGTAACCCTGACGTTACCTCGGTAACTACAGCCACCTTACTACCCTGACGTTACCTCGGTAACTACAGCCACCTTACTACCCTGACGTTACCTCGGTAACTACAGCCACCTTACTACCCTGACGTTACCTCGGTAACTACAGCCACCTTACTACCCTGACGTTACCTCAGTAACTACAGCCACCTTACTACCCTGACGTTACCTCGGTAACTACAGCCACCTTACTACCCTGACGTTACCTCGGTAACTACAGCCACCTTACTACCCTGACGTTACCTCGGTAACTACAGCCACCTTACTACCCTGACGTTACCTCGGTAACTACAGCCACCTTACTACCCCTGTAACTACAGCCACCTTACTACCCTGACGTTACCTCGGTAACTACAGCCAACTACCCTGACAGTAACTACAGCCACCTTACTACCCTGACGTTACCTCAGTAACTACAGCCACCTTACTACCCTGACGTTACCTCGGTAACTACAGCCACCTTACTACCCTGACGTTACCTCGGTAACTACAGCCACCTTACTGACCCTGTAACTACAGCCACCTTACTACCCTGACATTACCTCGGTAACTACAGCCACCTTACTACCCTGACGTTACCTCGGTAACTACAGCCACCTTACTACCCTGACGTTACCTCGGTAACTACAGCCACCTTACTACCCTGACGTTACCTCGGTAACTACAGCCACCTTACTACCCTGACATTGACAGCCACCTTACTACCTCAGTAACTACAGCCACCTTACTACCCTGACGTTACCTCGGTAACTACAGCCACCTTACTACCCTGACGTTACCTCGGTAACTACAGCCACCTTACTACCCTGACGTTACCTCAGTAACTACAGCCACCTTACACCCTGACGTTACCTCGGTTACAGCCACCCTACCCTGACGTTAACTACAGCCACCTTACTACCCTGACGTTACCTCGGTAACTACAGCCACCTTACTACCCTGACATTACCTCGGTAACTACAGCCACCTTACTACCCTACTCAGTAACTACAGCCACCTTACTACCCTGACGTTACCTCGGTAACTACAGCCACCTTACTACCCTGACGTTACCTCGGTAACTACAGCCACCTTACTACCCTGACGTTACCTCGGTAACTACAGCCACCTTACTACCCTGACGTTACCTCGGTAACTACAGCCACCTTACTACCCTGACGTTACCTCAGTAACTACAGCCACCTTACTACCCTGACGTTACCTCAGTAACTACAGCCACCTTACTACCCTGACGTTACCTCAGTAACTACAGCCACCTTACTACCCTGAGCCACCTCGGTAACTACAGCCACCTACCCTGACGTTACCTCAGTAACTACAGCCACCTTACTACCCTGACAGTAACTACAGCCACCTTACTACCCTGACGTTACCTCGGTAACTACAGCCACCTTACTACCCTGACGTTACCTCTGTAACTACAGCCACCTTACTACCCTGACGTTACCTCTGTAACTACAGCCACCTTACTACCCTGACGTTACCTCGGTAACTACAGCCACCTTACTACCCTGACGTTACCTCGGTAACTACAGCCACCTTACTACCCTGACGTTACCTCGGTAACTACAGCCACCTTACTACCCTGACGTTACCTCGGTAACTACAGCCACCTTACTACCCTGACGTTACCTCGGTAACTACAGCCACCTTACTACCCTGACGTTACCTCGGTAACTACAGCCACAGCCACCTTACTACCCTGACGTTACCTCGGTAACTACAGCCACCTTACTACCCTGACGTTACCTCGGTAACTACAGCCACCTTACTACCCTGACGTTACCTCGGTAACTACAGCCACCTTACTACCCTGACGTTACCTCGGTAACTACAGCCACCTTACTACCCTGACGTTACCTCGGTAACTACAGCCACCTTACTACCCTGACCACCTCGGTAACTACAGCCACCTTACTACCCTGACGTTACCTCGGTAACTACAGCCACCTTACTACCCTGACGTTACCTCGGTAACTACAGCCACCTTACTACCCTGACGTTACCTCGGTAACTACAGCCACCTTACTAGCCACCTGACGTTACCTCGGTAACTACAGCCACCTTACTACCCTGACGTTACCTCGGTAACTACAGCCACCTTACTACCCTGACGTTACCTCGGTAACTACAGCCACCTTACTACCCTGACGTTACCTCGGTAACTACAGCCACCTTACTACCCTGACGTTACCTCTGTAACTACAGCCACCTTACTACCCTGACGTTACCTCGGTAACTACAGCCACCCTACCCTTACCTCGGTAACTACAGCCACCTTACTACCCTGACGTTACCTCGGTAACTACAGCCACCTTACTACCCTGACGTTACCTCGGTAACTACAGCCACCTTACTACCCTGACGTTACCTCGGTAACTACAGCCACCTTACTACCCTGACGTTACCTCGGTAACTACAGCCACAGCCACGTTACCGGTAACTACAGCCACCTACCCTGACGTTACCTCGGTAACTACAGCCACCTTACTACCCTGACGTAACTACAGCCCCGGTAACTACAGCCACCACTACCCTGACGTTACCTCAGTAACTACAGCCACCTTACTACCCTGTAACTACAGCCGTTACCCTGACGTACCTGGTAACTACAGCCACCTTACTACCCTGCGTTACCTCGGTAACTACAGCCACCTTACTACCCTGACGTTACCTCGGTAACTACAGCCACCTTACTACCCTGACGTTACCTCGGTAACTACAGCCACCTTACTACCCTGACGTTACCCGGCAACTAACTACAGCCACCTTACTACCCTGACGTTACCTCGGTAACTACAGCCACCTTACTACCCCGTTACCTCAGTAACTACAGCCACCTTACTACCCTGACGTTACCTCGGTAACTACAGCCACCTTACTACCCTGACTTTACCTCAGTAACTACAGCCACCTTACTACCCTGACTTTACCTCAGTAACTACAGCCACCTTACTACCCTGACGTTACCTCAGTAACTACAGCCACCTTACTACCCTGACGTTACCTCAGTAACTACAGCCACCTTACCACCCTGACGTTACCTCAGTAACTACAGCCACCTTACTACCCTGACGTTACCTCAGTAACTACAGCCACCTTACTACCCTGACGTTACCTTAATAACACTGTAGTACCAGTAATTACACTATAGTAATAACACTGCAGTACCAGTAATTACACTATAGTAATAACACTGCAGTACCAGTAATTACACTATAGTAATAACACTGTATTACCAGTAATTACACTATAGTAATAACACTGTAGTACCAGTAATTACACTATAGTAATAACACTGTAGTACCAGTAGTTACACTATAGTAATAACACTGTAGTACCAGTAATTACACTATAGTAATAACACTGTAGTACCAGTAATTACACTATAGTAATAACACTGTAGTACCAGTAATTACACTATAGTAATAACACTGTAGTACCAGTAATTACACTATAGTAATAACACTGTAGTACCAGTAATTACACTATAGTAATAACACTGCAGTACCAGTAATTACACTATAGTAATAACACTGTATTACCAGTAATTACACTATAGTAATAACACTGTAGTACCAGTAATTACACTATAGTAATAACACTGTAGTACCAGTAATTACACTATAGTAATAACACTGTAGTACCAGTAATTACACTATAGTAATAACACTGCAGTACCAGTAATTACACTATAGTAATAACACTGTATTACCAGTAATTACACTATAGTAATAACACTGTAGTACCAGTAATTACACTATAGTAATAACACTGCAGTACCAGTAATTACACTATAGTAAAAACAATGTATTACCATTGTATGTGTTACTGAGTTGCTGGAATATATTGTCCATCTATTTTCTTGGAGAAACAGAAATCAGAACGCCTGCTAGCCAGCTTCAGTATCCCTCCATCAAAGTTGAGACAACCACAATACTCAAGAACGTGTTAATCATGCATTGATGTTAATGAGAGTAGACTACATTACAAAATGTTTTTAAAAAATAATTAAAAAATCAATATCAAATCCAATGAATTATGATAATATGAGACTCGATTGTCAAGTGGTCAAGTCACGGACTCCCCTTCTTGCTGTTGTCTCTGATAGAACAGCAGACACATTAAACCTACATTCTGGTATTCACCCATCACTTGTCTTGGTACAGCTGAAGGACAGGGCCAGACATATGTATCCTTATATTTTGGGGTTATGATAGGGTAAGGTAGTTGCGCTAAGCTCATGAGGCATTATTATACGTTATATTATTTAAGTTTAAATGGAGAGAAATTAAGACTTTATTTTTTTTAAATGACCACTGAAAAGATTCACAGATGACCAGACCGTAATTTTAAAAACAACGATGTAATATGACAAAGGCCTCTAAAAGCAGACCACCCTCTCTGTCCCTTCCACCCTCTCTGTCCCTTCCACCCTCTCTGTCCCTTCCACCCTCTCTGTCCCTTCCGCCCTCTCTGTCCCTTCCGCCCTCTCTGTCCCTTCCACCCTCTCTGTCCCTTCCACCCTCTCTGTCCCTCTCTGTCCCTTCCACCCTCTCTGTCCCTTCCACCCTCTCTGTCCCTTCGATGTAATATGACAAAGGCCTCTAAAAGCAGACCACCCTCTCTGTCCCTTCCACCCTCTCTGTCCCTTCGATGTAATATGACAAAGGCCTCTAAAAGCAGACCACCCTCTCTGTCCCTTCCACCCTCTCTGTCCCTTCCACCCTCTCTGTCCCTTCGATGTAATATGACAAAGGCCTCTAAAAGCAGACCACCCTCTCTGTCCCTTCCACCCTCTCTGTCCCTTCCGTCCTCTCTGTCCCTTCCACCCTCTCTGTCCCTTCCACCCTCTCTGTCCCTTCGATGTAATATGACAAAGGCCTCTAAAAGCAGACCACCCTCTCTGTCCCTTCCACCCTCTCTGTCCCTTCCGTCCTCTCTGTCCCTTCCACCCTCTCTGTCCCTTCCACCCTCTCTGTCCCTTCCACCCTCTCTGTCCCTTCGATGTAATATGACAAAGGCCTCTAAAAGCAGACCATGAAATGAAAACAGAGAAAGAGAAGATTTACAGTATGTTCATGGTCAGCTTTTAAACAGTTTACTAAATGAAATGAGAGTTAGTAGATGTCTGGGGTTGAGGAAGTCTACTAAAGGTCATATCCTGATTTACGTGTAGGATAGAGACACACCATGTATATATGACCGATACAATTTTGATTTGTTGACTGGAGACGCACAGACACATTTATTTTCCAGATTCCTGTTATTACATCAATAGAGTGGGTCACTGTTTTGATCTTTAAACAAGTGTTACTATAGAATTACTATAGGTGACTTGTCCTCTTTGAAATGGTCTTGTAAAATAGTATATAATAGTTAGCCTATAAGATCGTATTATTATATCTGATAATATATACAATTACAAGAGTCTGTACATCAATTACATCATCATCCAGAGTAACATTATTTGATCAACTTTTTGCCATTAACAATTTTTTATTATCATTATAAAAAATATTTAAAAAATGAATTCAAAACTTTTAGACTGAGGAAACTAGAATAAGGAAACTAGTATGTCCCCAACGTTGTAACACACAGAGCCAATGACAACCATTCAACCATGTTGCACATTGCATTGTTGTGATGACAATCATACCGAAGTCCGATCCAAAACATCCTGGTCTCTTCTGCTACACCTGTTACACAATTACAGACCTGTCAATGTCCCAAAGAGTCACATACAAGGCATTTCAGACAGATGGCCGGAGCCCGTAATCCACAAAGTGTTACGGAGTCAGAGTACTGATCTAGGAGCAGGTCTCCCCCGTTTATACAATTCCATTCATTGTGATCTGAAAGTCAAAGTGATTCTAGATCAGAACTCCATCTCTGGGACACTTTCTGTAACACAGGCCCAGTCCATACTCCAGTCAACAGCTCCTGAGGGTAACCGGTAACCCGAGGCTAAGGATAGGTGTAGGAATGGCAGGGCTACTATCGCTGACTGTGACTGACGTGTGTAGCTAGATATATATTATATGTGTAGCTAGATATGCTACGAATCAGAACCCTATAAATAAATGATGTATGTATTATTTAGTATATTTATTTAAGCTTGACATAACACAATCCTTCCACAGTGACTTGTTATTCCTAAAACAGGTCATGGTTATACATAAGTAATTATAAACTGGGTGGGTCAAGCCCTGAATGCTGATTGGCTGACAGCCTGTGGTATATCAAACCGTATACCACAGGTATGACAAAACGTTTATTTTTACTGCTCTAATTAAGTTTGGGGGTTTGTGGTATATGGCCAATATACCACGGCTAAGGACTGTATCCAGGCACTCCACGTTGCGACGTGCGTAACAGCCCTGAGCTGTGGGATATTGGCCATATACAACACCTCCTCGTGCCTTATTGCTTAAATATACTACAATTAAAGTCGAAATGGCTCATGGAAATATGATTGGACACCTTTTTCAGGATACATAGTAATAGTCTAAACATTATAGTTCGGAGACAACTTCATGCAATAATGTATAATAATTTAATGTTGGAAACATTAGCAATGTAATCAGTAAGCAATAGTCTTCCATTTCAGCACGACTTTATGGATAATTAACATAAATATCCACTTGAGAGGCCTGGCCATAGCAGATTGGTTTAATAATAATAACTTACTCAACTGATTAGGTTCATGACTGCCGTTAACTCTTCCGTCAGTGTGGATCTGGAGATGGAAACCAATGCCAACCCGACAGTACAGCCTGCAAGTCCTGCGTCCTGAACCACTGATAGTACCCTCTTCCAGAAGTTGGTCCTCCAAGGAGACGTATTTAACCGATCCAGTGATTACTACGGCGGAGACGGCGACCACAGCTGCGCAAATTAGCTGCAGCAGAGCGAAGATAAAAAGAGAGAGAGGCACATTCATTCTTCCAACAACAACAAAAAATAAAACTCTGTCTGTTCTCTGGCTCTGCTAGGCCACTTCTTCTCCTTCTGGCATTTTGTTGTTGTGGTTCTTGCGCTCTCTAGTGTGCTGTGCCAGTGCACGAGGAACCGTGCGCACACCGCACACATCCACTTCCAGCAGAGCTCGTGCAGCGAGGCGTTGTATATTGTCAGACTGGTCTCATAGACCAGATGTAACATAGTAAATGTAAATCCGGGACAATCAAATTAGTATGATATGTTACATTTGGTATGGTTACATAAGACAACAAAAAAAGTTTTACCTTAATAAGGTAAAAATGAATGGAGGGTCGTTGATTCGGGGTGGATGAATCTAAGTGTTACGCGAACGTCTAGCAACCCAAAGGTTGTGCGATCGAATCCCATCAGGGACAATTTTATCTAATGAGCAACTTTGCAACTTTTTAGCTATTTTGCAACTACTTAGCATGTTAGCTAACCCTTCCCATAACCCTAACTTTAACCCATTTAGATTTAACCCTAAACATTTAATCATAATCTTAACCCATAACCCTGACCCCTAGAGCTTGATAACATTAGCATTAGCCACCTAGCTAAGATTAGTCACAACAAATTGGTATTTGTAACCTGCCATATGTTTAGCAAATTCGTAGGATATTGTACATACTTTAAAAAATCGTAACATATTGTACGAATTGTAATTTATAACATATTGTACGAAATAGATGATAGACATCCACAAATGTATACATAACAGGACTGTCCCGGATTTACATACAGAATAATACCAAATGCTCTGAGACTACGTTGGTGTTGTAGCTGCTTGCTTGGAGTTGTTCGGCTGGCCTGGCACACACGGAGATATTTATAACCAACAGGATGATCTCACTGCATTCCGGACTTCTGAAGGACGCTCTTTCTCTCATCCATCCGGATGTTCTCTCTCAAACACCAGCCCTGCTCAATATCGACCTGCGCTGCAAACAGCAACGATGAGGCCAACAAAAGAGCATGAAACTGACAGTGCGCATTTTCCACTCCTCGGTGCCAGGACGCAGCATGCCCGGCATTTTACGCACGTTTTACGCACGAGGAGGTATGTTTTAATAGACCTGCAGCACACCAATAATGAATAGCGGAACTAGAGAGAGAGAGAGAGATCCCTTGACAGTCTAATATTGAAATCTGAGAGTTGCTGTGGGAAAGTTCAAACTTTGCGGTGCGACCTGAGTGCGACAATATAAAGATGAAGAACTGCGTGTGTATGTGCGTGGCAGTGGTCTTTCAAATAGATAGGCCTACAGCCCTGCAACCCTACAGCCCTACAGCTTTATAGTCCTGCAGCCCTACAGCTTTATAGTCCTGCAGCCCTACAGCTTTATAGTCCTGCAGCCCTACAGCTTTATAGTCCTGCAGCCCTACAGCCCTACAGCTTTATAGTCCTGCAGCCCTACAGCCCTACAGCTTTATAGTCCTGCAACCCTACAGCTTTATAGTCCTACAGCCCTACAGCTTTATAGTCCTGCAGCCCTACAGCTTTATAGTCCTGCAGCCATACAGCTTTATAGTCCTGCAGCCCTACAGCTTTATAGTCCTGCAGTCCTACAGCTTTATAGTCCTGCAGCCCTACAGCTTTATAGTCCTGCAGCCATACAGCTTTATAGTCCTGCAGCCCTACAGCTTTATGGTCCTGCAGCCCTACAGCTTTATAGTCCTACAGCCCTACAGCTGTATAGTCCTGCAGCCCTACAGCTTTATAGTCCTGCAGCCCTACAGCTTTATAGTCCTACAGCCCTACAGCTTTATAGTCCTGCAGCCCTACAGCTTTATAGTCCTACAGCCCTACAGCTGTATAGTCCTGCAGCCCTACAGCTGTATAGTCCTGCAGCCCTACAGCTTTACAGTCCTGCAGCCCTACAGCTTTATAGTCCTGCAGCCCTACAGCTTTATAGTCCTGCAGCCCTACAGCTTTATAGTCCTTACAGCCCTACAGCTTTATAGTCCTGCAGCCCTACAGCTTTATGGTCCTGCAGCCCTACAGCTTTATAGTCCTACAGCCCTACAGCTGTATAGTCCTGCAGCCCTACAGCTTTATAGTCCTACAGCCCTACAGCTTTATAGTCCTGCAGCGTTATAGTCCTGCAGCCCTACAGCTTTATAGTCCTACAGCCCTACAGCTTTATAGTCCTGCAGCCCTACAGCTTTATAGTCCTGCAGCTTTATAGTCCTGCAGCCCTACAGCTTTATAGTCCTGCAGCCCTACAGCTTTATAGTCCTGCAGTCCTACAGCTTTATAGTCCTGCAGCCCTACAGCTTTATAGTCCTGCAGCCCTACAGCTTTATAGTCCTGCAGCTTTATAGTCCTGCAGCCCTACAGCTTTATAGTCCTGCAGCCCTACAGCTTTATAGTCCTGCAGTCCTACAGCTTTATAGTCCTGCAGCCCTACAGCTGTATAGTCCTGCAGCTTTATAGTCCTGCAGTCCTACAGCTTTATAGTCCTGCAGCCCTACAGCTTTATAGTCCTGCAGCCCTACAGCTTTATAGTCCTGCAGTCCTACAGCTTTATAGTCCTGCAGCCCTACAGCTTTATAGTCCTGCAGCCCTACAGCTTTATAGTCCTGCAGCCCTACAGCTGTATAGTGCTGCAGTCCTACAGCTTTATAGTCCTGCAGCCCTACAGCTTTATAGTCCTGCAGCCCTACAGCTTTATAGTCCTGCAGTCCTACAGCTTTATAGTCCTGCAGCCCTACAGCTTTATAGTCCTGCAGCCATACAGCTTTATAGTCCTGCAGCCCTACAGCTTTATGGTCCTGCAGCCCTACAGCTTTATAGTCCTACAGCCCTACAGCTGTATAGTCCTGCAGCCCTACAGCTTTATAGTCCTACAGCCCTACAGCTTTATAGTCCTGCAGCCCTACAGCTTTATAGTCCTGCAGCCCTACAGCTTTATAGTCCTGCAGCCCTACAGCTTTATAGTCCTGCAGCCCTACAGCTTTATAGTCCTGCAGCCCTACAGCTTTATAGTCCTGCAGCTTTATAGTCCTGCAGCCCTACAGCTTTATAGTCCTGCAGCCCTACAGCTTTATAGTCCTGCAGCCCTACAGCTTTATAGTCCTGCAGCCCTACAGCTTTATAGTCCTGCAGCCCTACAGCTTTATAGTCCTGCAGCCCTACAGCTTTATAGTCCTGCAGCCCTACAGCTTTATAGTCCTGCAGCCCTACAGCTTTATAGTCCTGCAACCCTACAGCTTTATAGTCCTACAGCCCTACAGCTTTATAGTCCTGCAGCCCTACAGCTTTATAGTCCTGCAGCCATACAGCTTTATAGTCCTGCAGCCCTACAGCTTTATGGTCCTGCAGCCCTACAGCTTTATAGTCCTACAGCCCTACAGCTGTATAGTCCTGCAGCCCTACAGCTTTATAGTCCTACAGCCCTACAGCTTTATAGTCCTGCAGCGTTATAGTCCTGCAGCCCTACAGCTTTATAGTCCTACAGCCCTACAGCTTTATAGTCCTGCAGCCCTACAGCTTTATAGTCCTGCAGCCCTACAGCTTTATAGTCCTGCAGTCCTACAGCTTTATAGTCCTGCAGCCCTACAGCTGTATAGTCCTGCAGCTTTATAGTCCTGCAGTCCTACAGCTTTATAGTCCTGCAGCCCTACAGCTTTATAGTCCTGCAGCCCTACAGCTTTATAGTCCTGCAGTCCTACAGCTTTATAGTCCTGCAGCCCTACAGCTTTATAGTCCTGCAGCCCTACAGCTTTATAGTCCTGCAGCCCTACAGCTGTATAGTGCTGCAGTCCTACAGCTTTATAGTCCTGCAGCCCTACAGCTTTATAGTCCTGCAGCCCTACAGCTTTATAGTCCTGCAGTCCTACAGCTTTATAGTCCTGCAGCCCTACAGCTTTATAGTCCTGCAGCCTTACAGCTTTATAGTCCTGCAGCCCTACAGCTTTATGGTCCTGCAGCCCTACAGCTTTATAGTCCTACAGCCCTACAGCTGTATAGTCCTGCAGCCCTACAGCTTTATAGTCCTACAGCCCTACAGCTTTATAGTCCTGCAGCGTTATAGTCCTGCAGCCCTACAGCTTTATAGTCCTGCAGCCCTACAGCTTTATAGTCCTGCAGCCCTACAGCTTTATAGTCCTGCAGCCCTACAGCTGTATAGTCCTGCAGCTTTATAGTCCTGCAGTCCTACAGCTTTATAGTCCTGCAGCCCTACAGCTTTATAGTCCTGCAGCCCTACAGCTTTATAGTCCTGCAGTCCTACAGCTTTATAGTCCTGCAGCCCTACAGCTTTATAGTCCTGCAGCCCTACAGCTTTATAGTCCTGCAGCCCTACAGCTGTATAGTGCTGCAGTCCTACAGCTTTATAGTCCTGCAGCCCTACAGCTTTATAGTCCTGCAGCCCTACAGCTTTATAGTCCTGCAGTCCTACAGCTTTATAGTCCTGCAGCCCTACAGCTTTATAGTCCTGCAGTCCTACAGCTTTATAGTCCTGCAGCCCTGCAGCTTTATAGTCCTGCAGTCCTACAGCTTTATAGTCCTGCAGCCCTACAGCTTTATAGTCCTACAGCCCTACAGCGTTATAGTCCTGCAGCTTTATAGTCCTGCAGCCCTACAGCTTTATAGTCCTGCAGCTTTATAGTCCTGCAGCCCTACAGCCCTACAGCTTTATAGTCCTGCAGCCCTACAGCCCTACAGCTTTATAGTCCTGCAGTCCTACAGCTTTATAGTCCTACAGCCCTACAGCTTTATAGTCCTGCAGCCCTACAGCTTTATAGTCCTGCAGCCCTACAGCTTTATAGTCCTGCAGCCCTACAGCTTTATAGTCCTGCAGCCCTACAGCTTTATAGTCCTGCAGCCCTACAGCTTTATAGTCCTACAGTCCTACAGCTTTATAGTCCTACAGCTTTATAGTCCTGCAGCCCTACAGCTTTATAGTCCTGCAGCTTTATAGTCCTGCAGCCCTACAGCTTTATAGTCCTGCAGCCCTACAGCTTTATAGTCCTGCAGCCCTGCAGCTTTATAGTCCTGCAGCCCTACAGCTCTATAGTCCTGCAGCCCTACAGCTTTATAGTCCTGCAGCCCTACAGCTTTATAGTCCTGCAGCTTTATAGTCCTGCAGCCCTACAGCTTTATAGTCCTACAGCCCTACAGCTTTATAGTCCTGCAGCCCTACAGCTTTATAGTCCTGCAGTCCTACAGCTTTATAGTCCTGCAGTCCTACAGCTTTATAGTCCTGCAGCTTTATAGTCCTGCAGCCCTACAGCTTTATAGTCCTGCAGCCCTACAGCTTTATAGTCCTGCAGCTTTATAGTCCTGCAGCCCTACAGCTTTATAGTCCTGCAGTCCTACAGCGTTATAGTCCTACAGCTTTATAGTCCTGCAGTCCTACAGCTTTATAGTCCTGCAGTCCTACAGCTTTATAGTCCTGCAGCCCTACAGCTTTATAGTCCTGCAGTCCTACAGCTTTATAGTCCTGCAGTCCTACAGCTTTATAGTCCTGCAGTCCTACAGCTTTATAGTCCTGCAGTCCTACAGCTTTATAGTCCTGCAGTCCTACAGCTTTATAGTCCTACAGCTTTATAGTCCTGCAGCCCTACAGCTGTATAGTCCTACAGCTTTATAGTCCTGCAGCCCTACAGCTGTATAGTCCTACAGCTTTATAGTCCTACAGCCCTACAGCTTTATAGTCCTGCAGCCCTACAGCTTTATAGTCCTGCAGCTTTATAGTCCTACAGCCCTACAGCTGTATAGTCCTACAGCTTTATAGTCCTACAGCCCTACAGCTTTATATTCCTGCAGCCCTACAGCTTTATAGTCCTGCAGCCCTACAGCTTTATAGTCCTGCAGCCCTACAGCATTATAGTCCTGCAGCTTTATAGTCCTGCAGCCCTACAGCTGTATAGTCCTGCAGCTTTATAGTCCTGCAGCCCTACAGCTTTATAGTCCTGCAGCCCTGCAGCTTTATAGTCCTGCAGCCCTACAGCTTTATAGTCCTGCAGCCCTACAGCTTTATAGTCCTGCAGCCCTACAGCTTTATAGTCCTGCAGCCCTGTGCAGCTTTATAGTCCTGCAGCCCTACAGCTTTATAGTCCTGCAGCCCTACAGCCCTACAGCTTTATAGTCCTGCAGCCCTACAGCTTTATAGTCCTGCAGCCCTACAGCTTTATAGTCCTGCAGCCCTACAGCTTTATAGTCCTGCAGCCCTACAGCCCTACAGCTTTATAGTCCTACAGCCCTACAGCTTTATAGTCCTGCAGCCCTACAGCTTTATAGTCCTGCAGCCCTACAGCTTTATAGTCCTGCAGCCCTACAGCTTTATAGTCCTACAGCCCTACAGCCCTACAGCTGTATAGTCCTACAGCCCTACAGCTTTATAGTCCTGCAGCCCTACAGCTTTATAGTCCTGCAGCCCTACAGCTTATTGTCCTGCAGCCCTACAGTTCCTCAAGTGACGTTTCGCAGTTTTAACATCGCACTTGTAGGGCAGGCAGACTCGCGCACTGCTTAGCCCAATATAGCTTCTTTCTTTACATAATGTAGTCTTTTTACCGACATGAGTGTTGTTCTGTCCCATCTGTTATGAGGGAATATAATATAATACAATATAGTAGAGCTTCTGAATCCAAGGTACATTTTGGTGAGATATTGCAATAGATTAGAAAATTCAAAATGAACCATTAATTGTACTGCCAATTGTTTTTCACGAGAAAGACTGCTATTAATGAGAGATTTTTTGAAAAGTAAATATATAGAGTGTTGGACTAGTAACAGGAAGGTTGCAAGTTCAAATCCCCGAGCTGACAAGGTACAAATCTGTCGTTCTGCCCCTGAACAGGCAGTTAACCCACCGTTCCTAGGCCGTGATTGAAAATAAGAATTTGTTCTTAACTGACTTGCCTAGTTAAATAAAGGTCCAATTAAAAAATAAAATAAAAATCCACATGCTCCTGTCTCAGTGGGAATCCACCCCTGCTTTGTTATGGTGTCTGCATCATATGGGAAAACACTCACTGGAAACTGCAGTAGTAAATCACTAGGAGCTGCAGTCAAGGCTCAGTTGGGGCACAAACAACAACTGCTCCTACATACAGCGCTTTCAGAAAGAATTCATACCCCTGGACTGATTCCACATGTTGTGTTACAGCCTGAATTCAAAATGAATTCAATATTTTTCACTCAGTCATTTAGGTTAGTATTGTGGAGTAACTGCAATGTTGTTGATCCATCCTCAGTTTTATACAATCACAGCGATTCAACTTTGTAACTGTTTTAAAGTCACCATTGGCCTCATGGTGAAAATCCCTGAGCAGTTTCCTTCCTCGCAGTTTCCTTCCTCGCCGGCAACTGAGTTAGGAAGGACGCCTGTATTTTTGTAGTGACTGGGTGTATTGATACACCATCCAAAGTGTAATGAATAACTTCACCATGTTCAAAGGAATAGTTAATGTCTTTTTACCCATATACCAATAGGTGCCCTTCTTTGCGAGGCATTGGAAAACCTCCCTGGTCTTTGTGGTTGAATCTGTGTTTGAAATTCACTGCTCGACTGAGGGACCTTACAGATAATTGTATGTGTGGGGTACAGAGATGAGATAGTCATTAAAAAATAATGTTAAACACTATTATTACACACAGAGTGAGTCTATGCAACTTATTATGTGACTTTTTAAGCACATTTTACTCCTTAATGTATTTAGGCTTCCCATAACAAAGGGGTTTGAATACTTATTGACTCAAGACATTTCAGCTTTTAATTTGTAAACATTTTGAAAAACATAATTCCACTTTTACATGATGGGGTATTGTGTTTAGGCCCTGTGATATATCGTATTCAGGCCCTGTGATAGATTGTGTTTAGGCCCCGTGATAGATTGTGTTTAGGCCCTGTGATATATTGTATTTAGGCCCTGTGATATATTGTATTTAGGCCCTGTGATAGATTGTGTTTAGGCCCCGTGATAGATTGTGTTTAGGCCCTGTGATATATTGTGTTTAGGCCCTGTGATATATTGTATTTAGGCCCTGTGATATATTGTATTTAGGCCCTGTGATAGATTGTGTTTAGGCCCTGTGATATATTGTGTTTAGGCCCTGTGATAGATTGGGTTTAGGCCCTGTGATAGATTGGGTTTAGGCCCTGTGATAGACTGCATCCAGTTTGCTGAGTAGAGTACTGGAAGCTGTTTTGTAAATGACATCACCGAAGTCGAGGATCTGTAAGACAGGCAGTTTTACGAGGGTATGTT
Source organism: Oncorhynchus nerka (assembly GCF_034236695.1). Lineage (NCBI taxonomy): Eukaryota > Metazoa > Chordata > Actinopteri > Salmoniformes > Salmonidae > Oncorhynchus > Oncorhynchus nerka. The sequence continues at coordinate 7,228,346 of NC_088422.1, read as the reverse complement.
TGGCTGCATGAGTGAAGGAGGCTTTGTTGTGAAATAGGAAGCTGATTCTAGATTTAATTTTGGATTGGAGATGTTTAATATGAGTCTGGAAGGAGAGTTTACAGTAGGGCCAGACACCTAGGTATTTGTAGTTGTCCACATATTCCAAGTCAGAACCGTCCAGAGTAGTGATGCTAGTCGGGCGGGCGGGTGCGGTCAGCGAACGGTTGTAAAGAATGCATTTGGTTTTACTAGCATTTAAGAGAACTTGGAGGCCACGGAAGGAGTGTTGTGTGGCATTGAAGCTTGTTTGGAGGTTAGTTAACACAGCGTCCAAAGAAGGGCCAGAAGTATACAGAATGGTGTCGTCTGCGTAGAGGTGGATCAGGGAATCACCCGCAGCAAGAGCGACATCATTGATATATACAGAGAAAAGATTTGGCCCGAGAATTGAACCCTGTGGTACCCCCATAGAGACTGCCAGAGGTCCGGACAACAGATCGTCCGATTTTACACACTGAACTCTGTCTGAGAAGTAGTTGGTGAACCAGGCGAGGCAGTCATTTGAGAAACCAAGGCTGTTGAGTCTGCCGATAAGAATACAGTGATTGACAGTCGAAAGCCTTGGCCAGGTCGATGAAGACAGCTGCACAGTACTGTCGTTTATCGATGGCGGTTATGATATCGTTTAGTACCACTTGAGTGTGGCTGAGGTGCACCCGTGACCAGCTCGGAAACCAGATTGCACAGCAGAGAAGGTACGGTGGTATTCAAAATGGTCGGTGATCTGTTTATTAACTTGGCTTTCGAAGACTTTAGAAAGGCAGGGCAGGATGGATATAGGTCTATAACAGTTTGGGCCTAGAGTGTCACCCCATTCGAAGAGGGCGATGCCCGCGGCAGCTTTCCGATCTTTAGGGATCTCGAACGATACGAAAGAGAGGTTGAACAGACTGGTAATGGGGGTTGCAACAATGGCGGCGGATAATTTAGAATGAGAGGGTCCAGATTGTCTTGTCCTGATGATTTGTACGGGTCCAGGTTTTTCAGCTCTTTCAGAACCTCAGCTATCTGGATTTGGATGAAGGAGAAACATTTCTGTTTGAAAAAGCTAGCCTTTGCTTTCCTGACTGACTGCGTGTATTGGTTCCTGACTTCCCTGAAAAGTTGCATATCGCGGGAACTATTCGATGCTATTGCAGTCCGCCACAGGATGTGTTTGTGCTGATCAAGGGCAGTCAGGTCTGGAGTGAACCAAGGGCTGTATCTGTTCTTAGTTCTAAATTTTTTGAAAGGGGCATGCTTATTTAAAATGGTGAGGAAATTACTTTTAAAGAACGACCAAGCATCCTCTACTGACGGGATGAGGTCAATTTCCTTCCAGAATACCCGGCCAGGTCGATTAGAAAGGCCTGCTCACAGAAGTGTTTTCGGGAGCGTTTGACGGTGATGAGGGGTGGTCGTTTGACCGCGGACCCATAGCGGATGCAGGCAATGAGGCGGTGATCACTGAGATCCTGATTGAAAACAGCAGGTGTATTGGCAAGTTGTTCAGGATAATATATATGAGGGTGCCCATGTTTACAGATTTAGGGTTGTACCTTGTGGGTTCCTTGATAATTTGTGTGAGATTGAGGGCATCTAGCTTAGCTGTGTAGCCGAGTGATCACTGAGTAGACCGGGTGGTGGGCCTGGCTCAAAGCTAGCTTCGGGGCTGGGTCACTCGGTGGCAGCTAGCTAGCTGTGATGATCAGGATTAATGGTCCAGGGCTTACGGCAGGAATCCGGCATTGTAGTGTAGAAAACAATCCGATACTGGCAGGCTGGCAAGTATTATCCAGGCTAAAAAAACATCTGGTGTCTGTGCGGAAGGTAAAGGCCGCTAGCAGTGGCTGACAATGACTAATTAGCTAATTAGCTGCTGATGGCTAGCCTCTGATGGAGGTTCTGGCTATAAGGTCTAAACAAATAGCAGATCCGTATCACATTGGGTGAGGCGAGTTACCGGAAGGTATATTTTCTTTAAAAATGGAAAAGATATTGAAAATAATTGAAATATATTACAATAAATACGAAAAATACAAAAAGTACACGAGAGAAAAACAAACCACGTCTGCACTGCTACGCCATCTTGGTTCCATCTTTAAGATCACTTCATCCTGCCTGGGGCCTATCTCAAATGGCACCCTATTCCTTATAAAGTAGTGCACCAGCGTATTCCTAGAGTGCCATTTGGGACAGAGACCTGCCACTCGCTCTGAGAGTGTGTACTGTAACCAGAGAGCTCCCCTTGCAGACCCTTTCTCAGCAGGGAAAGATTAGTTCCGTCTAGTTTTCCTCTGGATTCCTTCCTGTGTCTATATTCTGACCTCTGAGACGGGAGAATGGGGTGGGGGAGGTGTTTAAGCCTCTGGTCTGGTAGTATATAAGAAGAGAGAGAGACAGCAAGTGTGAGGTGGGAGGAGAGAGAGAGAAAGAGAGGGAGAGGGGGAGGAGAAAGAGAGAGAAAGAGAGATTGAGAGAGAGAGCGGGGAGAGAGAGGGGGGGGGAGATAGAGATGGAACAAGGGGGGAGGAGATAGCGAGAGCAGGGGGGAGAGAGATAGGCATACCCTAATTGACAAACATACCAGAACAAAGGCACATTCTTCTCTCATGCTTTGTTGATTTAAAAAAAATAAGCTTTTGACTCAAATTGATGAGGGTCTGCTATACAAATTGATGGAAAGTGGGGAAAAACATACAATGTTATAAAATCCATGTAAACAAACAAGGGTGCGGTTAAAAATGGCAAAAACAAAATCACACACATATCTTTCCGTGGGGTTAGACAGGGATGCAGCTTAAGCCCCACCGTCTTCAACATATATATATATATATATATATATATATATATATATATATATATATATATATATCAACGAATAGGCACTAGAACAGTTTGCAGCACCCGGCCTCACCCTACTACAATCTGAACTCAAATGTCTACTGTTTGCTAATGATCTGGTGCTTCTGTTCCCAACTAAGGAGGGCCAACAGCAGCACCTAGATCTGTTCCCAACCAAGGAGGGGCTACAGCAGCACCTAGATCTGTTCCCCACTAAGGAGGGCCTACAGCAGCACCTAGATCTGTTCCCCACTAAGGAGGACCTACAGCAGCACCTAGATCTGTTCCCAACCAAGGAGGACCTACAGCAGCACCTAGATCTGTTCCCAACCAAGGAGGGCCTACAACAGCACCTAGATCTGTTCCCAACTAAGGAGGGCCTACAGCAGCACCTAGATCTGTTCCCCACTAAGGAGGGCCTACAGCAGCACCTAGATCTGTTCCCAACTAAGGAGGACCTACAGCAGCACCTAGATCTGTTCCCCACTAAGGAGGGCCTACAGCAGAACCTAGAACTGTTCCCAACTAAGGAGGGCCTACAGCAGCACCTAGATCTGTTCCCAACCAAGGAGGGCCTACAGCAGCACCTAGATCTGTTCCCAACCAAGGAGGGCCTACAGCAGCACCTAGATCTGTTCCCAACCAAGGAGGGCCTACAGCAGCACCTAGATCTTCTGCACAGATTCTGTCAGACCTGGACCCTGACAGTAAATCTCAGTAAGACCAAAGGGAGTGCGTAACTGGCGGCAGGGAAGTCAGGCGCAGGAGAACAAAACTGGGTAATAACCGGAGCATACCACTGCTGCGGAGCAGTTTTATTCATAAAAACCACCGGAAACCAGAACAACAAACAAATGGGTACCCCGTCAAGCATCAGAGAAAACATGCACATGCACTTACAATTACATTTCCGCACAAAGAAACAGAGGGTTAAGTACAAAACATGTGAAAACAAGACAAAACAAAAGGAAAATGAAAAGGGGATCGATGGACATACCGTCCTATAGGCAGAAACTCAAACAGGTTGTACCCGTGACTAGAACCATTCAACGCTGGTCTGACCAATCGGAATCCACGCTGGAAGACCGGCGACTCCTTGCCCAAACAGATGAAGATGAACCGACTTCGGCGGAAGTCGTGACACTCAGTCAGACAAAAATAATGGGGTTCCAAAAAAAGGTCCAGTTGCCAAGACAACAAATACAAATTCCATCTAAACACTGTCCCTAGAGCACACAAAAAAAACTATACATACCTCGGCCTAAACATCAGCGCCACAGGTAACTTCCACAAAGCTGTGAACGATCTGAGAGACAAGGCAAAAGGAACATTACATTTGACATACCAATTAGGATCTGGCCAAAAATTACTTCAATCAGTTATAGAACCCATTGCCCTTTGTGGTCGTGAGGTCTGGGGTCTGCTCACGAACCAAGAATTCACAAAATTGGACAAACACCAAATTGAGACTCTGCATGCAGAATTCTGCAGAAATATCCTCTGTGTGCAATGTAAAACACAAAATAATGCATGCAGAGGAGAGTTAGGTTGATACCCACTAGTTATGAACATCCAGAAAAGAGCCGTTAAATTCTACAACCACCTAAAAGGAAGTGATTCCCAAACCTTCCATAACAAAGCCATCACCTACAGAGAGATGAACCCAGAGAAGAGTCCCCTAAGCAAGCTGGTCCAGGTGCTCTGTTCCCAAACACAAACAGACCCCACAGAGCCCCGGGACAGCAACACAATCAAAAAGATATTTACTTGACACATTGGAAAGAATTAACAAAACAACTGCGCAAACTAGAATGATATTTGGCCCTGAACAGAGAAATCACAGTGTCAGAACACATGACCACTGTGACTGACCCAAATGTGAGGAAATCTTTGAACATGTACAAACTCAGTGAGCATTGCCTTGCTATTGAGAAAGACCGTTGACGGCAGACCTGGCTCTCAAGAGAAGACAGGCTATGTGCACGTGTTACGTTCCCCAGTTTATATATTGTAGTTTGTGTATTTGCATGTGTTTATTTCAGGAAATGGCTTCCTGAAATCCCTCAAGCAGCTGATTGGTCGACTCCATGGCTAATTGGAGAGCTGACCCCGCCCCCTCGCAGCTGTCTCCAATTACCCATTCAATCTGAAGCTATATAAAAGCCAGTGTTCTGTTCACAGCTAACGCATGCTCAGTCTAATTGGCCCAGTGCAGCAGGGGTTTCACAACACCTGCTCAGTCTAACTGTGGCCCAGTGAAGCCTGGGTTTTACAACACCTGCTCAGTCTAACTGGCCCAGAAGAGCCTGGGTTTTACAGAGAGAAAACACATCACTTTAGTGCAATTTTCACAAGTATTTGGTACATTTTCACAACTCCTAGCATTGTAAAACCTTTTCACCCTCCTAAGGGGGAAGGGACACTGTCTCTCCTTTTACGACAGTGCACGTGTGTGTATCCTTTAAATCTCACTCCACTGCAGCCCCGTCAATGTGCTCGCCGTCCCGTCTCCTATAGTCTACGATCAGCTCCTTGGTCTCCTTGGCTAGGGTCAGTTTGTTATATCTGGAGTACTTCTCCTGTCTTATTCGGTGTCCTGTGTGAATCTAAGAGTGCGTTCTCTAATTCTCTCCTTCTCTCTTTCTTTCTCTCTCTCGGAGGACCTGAGCCCTAGGACCATGCCCCAGGACTACCTGACATGATGACTCCTTGCTGTCCCCAGTCCATCTGACCGTGCTGCTGCTCCAGTTTCAACTGTTCTGCCTTATTATTATACGACCATGCTGGTCATTTATGAACATTTGAACATCTTGGCCATGTTCTGTTATAATCTCCACCCGGCACAGCCAGAAGAGGACTGGCCACCCCACGTAGCCTGGTTCCTCTCTAGGTTTCTTCCTAGGTTTTGGCCTTTCTAAGGAGTTTTTCCTAGCCACCGTGCTTCTACACCTGCATTGCTTGCTGTTTGAGGTTTTAGGCTGTGTTTCTGTACAGCACTTTGAGATATCAGCTGATGTACGAAGGGCTATATAAATACATTTGATTTGATTTGGTCTTACTGACGTTGAGGGAGAGGTTGTTGTTCCGGCACCACACTGCCAGGTCACTGACCTCCTCCCTGTAGGCTGTCTCATCGTCGCCAGTGATCAGGTCTACCGTCATGTCGTCAGCAAACTTGATGATAGTGTTGGAAGTCATTTGTGGCCATGAAATCGTGGGTGAACCGGGAGTAGTGAAGAGGACTAAGAACACACCCCTGTGGGGCCCCCGTGTTGCGGGTCAGCGTGGCGGAGGATAATGTTTCCTACCCTCACCACCTGGGGTCAGCCCGTCAGGAAGTCCAGGATCCAGTTGCAGAGGGAGGTGTACAGTCACAGGGTCCTAACCTTGGTGACGAACTTGAAGGGGACAATGGTGTTGAACGCTGAGCTGTAGTCAATGAGCAGCATTCTCACCTAGGTATTCCTCTTATCTAGACAGGTGAGGGCCGTGTGGAGTGCAAATGATATTCCATCATCCATGGATCTATCGGGTGGTATGTAAATTGTAGTGGGTCTAGGGTGTCAGGTAAGGTGGAGGTGATATGGTCTTTAACTAGCCTCTCAAAGTACTTCATGATGACAGAAGTGAGTGCTACGGGCGATAGTCATTTAGTTCAGTTACCTTCGCCTTCTTGGGTACAGGAACAATGTTGGACATCTTGAAGCAAGTGGGGACAACAGACTGGGATATGGAGAGATTGAATATGTCCGTAAAACACTCCAGCCAGCAGGTCTGGACATGCTCTGAGGACGCGGCTTGGGAAGCCGTCTGGGCCAGCAGTGTCGGCCACGGAGAACAAGAGCACACAGTCCTCGTCAGCGTCGGTGGCTCGATTTTGTTTTCCTCGAAGCAGCCAAGGGGTTTAGCTCATCTGGGAGCGAGGGGTCGGTGTCCCCAACGTGGCTGGCTTTCCCTTTATAATCTGTGAATATCTGAAGACCCTGCCACATACATCTCGTGTTTGAACCGTTGAATTGAGACTCCACTTTGTCCCTCTACTGTCATATTGCCTCTTTGAGAACCTTCGGAGGCTGTAGCTTGTCTGTTTGGAAACGTCCATGTTCCCAGTCACCTTGCCCCCCCCCCGACTTCAAACACAGGATCCAGGTCAGGGAAGCCGAAGTAGTTCTTTCAGGAAGTAGTTATTCCAGGAAGTAGTTATTTCAAGAGGTAGTTATTTCAGGAAGTATTTCTTTCAGGAGGTAGTTATTCCAGGAAGTAGTTATTCCAGGAAGTAGTTATTTCAAGAGGTAGTTATTTCAGGAAGTATTTCTTTCAGGAAGTAGTTATTCCAGGAAGTAGTTATTTCAGGAAGTAGTTATTCCAGGAAGTAGTTATTTCAGGAAGTAGTTCTTTCAGGAAGTAGTTATTCCAGGATGTAGTTATTCCAGGAAGTAGTTATTCCAGGAAGTAGTTATTTCAAGAGGTAGTTATTTCAGGAAGTATTTATTTCAGGAAGTAGTTATTCCAGGAAGAAGTAGTTATTCCAGGAAGTAGCTATTTCAGGAAGTAGTTCTTTCAGGAAGTAGTTATTCTAGGATGTAGTTATTCCAGGCAGTAGTTATTCAAGGAAGTAGTTATTCCAGGAAGTAGTTATTCCAGGAAGTAGCTATTTCAGGAAGTAGTTCTTTCAGGAAGTAGTTATTCCAGGAAGTAGTTATTTCAGGAAGTAGTTCGTCCAGGAAGTAGTTATTTCAGGAAGTAGTTATTCCCGGAAGTAGTTATTTCAGTAGTTTAGTTGTAATAGGGTCCAGTAGACAGATGAAAGATTTTGATGCCATGACTAGTGAATGTGTTGGGAGATTACGGTGATTATTTCTAGAGTGTAAGAGGTCCTGGCAGTTTTGTGCAGACTCAGGACCACTGAATTTGGGAGAAACGCGGCTTGAAAGTCAATTACTTTCTTTGAAAAAAGTTCATGAATTCATCACTGCTGAGGTGAAGGCCATCATCACTTGGGGAATGCTGCTTTTTATTCATCACTGCTGAGG
>NC_088422.1:7177948-7212948 GCF_034236695.1 Oncorhynchus nerka | reverse complement strand
ATTACAGGCTGATGGTAAAGTAGACCTATTACAGGCTGATGGTAAAGGTAAAGTAGACCTATTACAGGCTGATGGTAAAGTAGACCTATTATAGGCTGATGGTAAAGGTAAAGTAGACCTATTATAGGCTGATGGTAAAGGTAAAGTAGACCTATTACAGGCTGATGGTAAAGTAGACCTATTACAGGCTGATGGTAAAGGTAAAGTAGACCTATTACAGGCTGATGGTAAAGGTAAAGTAGACATATTACAGGCTGATGGTAAAGGTAAAGTAGACCTATTACAGGCTGATGGTAAAGTAGACCTATTACAGGCTGATGGTAAAGTAGACCTATTATAGGCTGATGGTAAAGTAGACCTATTATAGGCTGATGGTAAAGTAGACCTATTACAGGCTGATGGTAAAGTAGACCTATTATAGGCTGATGGTAAAGTAGACCTATTACAGGCTGATGGTAAAGTAGACCTATTACAGGCTGATGGTAAAGGTAAAGTAGACCTATTACAGGCTGATGGTAAAGTAGACCTATTATAGGCTGATGGTAAAGGTAAAGTAGACCTATTACAGGCTGATGGTAAAGTAGACCTATTATAGGCTGATGGTAAAGGTAAAGTAGACCTATTACAGGCTGATGGTAAAGTATGATCATTTGCAACTCATCAAACATGTAGTGGTTTATTTTTTATTCTTCTGTTTTATCACATTTGAAGTGTTTTATTAATCGAAAACATTTGCAGGTGTTGTTCGCTGAAATTCTGTGGATTTAACAAGATACCATCGCATCTCTTAGGGTGAATGCATAGGATAATGTTCATAGGAATGAAGTAAATCAAAGTTCAGATTTCGGGCTAATAAACACTGTGCTATGACAGGTTCCGACAGTTTAGCGAGGAGACGTGCCTTTTTATGCAACTTGTCGCTGTTTGCGCCCGTGAAGTAACCATGGAGATGTGTTATAGCACTTTTCTTGCTGTGTATCAGCTATTATTTGTTTTATGCTACTTTATCTCGACACAATAGTTCTAATTCTGTGTTGAACTGTAAAACGCAATTATCATTAAAAAATAAAATTTAAAAAATCATGATATACCAGGAAATTAAAATGAAACAGTAAATATATAATATTTCTGGTGAAATTATGATTATAATGGTTATGTTTATTATTATACAGGGCCTCGTTTCCCAGTTTGCATGACGATGATCATACCAGATGCAACGTTATTTATGAGCCAACTCTTTACGCGTTTCGCCAAACAAGCATGTAGAGAGAGGACGTTCGCAGTGCGTCATTAGGCCGCTTGTCGATACTGATAACACGGAAAGAAAAGCGGTTCTGCTTTCTCTATTACAATCTTCATTTAACAATAGAATTATTCCACAATACTGAAGACGGAGAGATATATAGAGAGATATTACCACCCATGGCTGCAAATAGGCTACTGAGGCGGTTTATTACGCTCACCCAATACTAATACACTAGGTTTAAATCCCAGATTGGGCACATCGTTGCGCTCCTGTTGTCACACACCACGAAACACAGTGAGGCACAAATTACAGACAGCAGCCGTGTCGCAAAATAGAACTCATTTGATTGAAAGTGAAATGGATTAAAATATGATTGAAATAGCCTGTTATTGGCTCGTGTATCTTATATGTATTGTGTAATGCAGTCATCTCGGGTTTTTAATCCTTCCCTTGTTTGTAACGAGTGTAAAACACTTTAGGAACATTGTATATTTGTAGTCAAATTCGTACTGAAGTTATCTGCGGTCACAGACGGTCTCTTGATTCTCTGTTCATCGGACATATTCTGTTAATGAAGTGACGCGGAAGGGCAACAACAAAAAGATCCTCTAATGTTGCACTTAACGTTAGCATGATACTAACGAAGACGCGGGGAAACAGCTCGGCTACTAAATATATATTGTCAAATGGTTTTATGATCGTAACGCTACAAATGCTCTGGGAAACGAGGCCCATGTCTCGCAGGATCAGGAAAATCCGACTTTTGCAGACATGGACCAAGCTAAATGTACACCTCTCATGTGATTACAGAATAGGACTGCAGAAAATATGGTTTCATTGTCAGAATCCCGATCTTCTTTTCATACATTATGGGCCACAAAATCATATTTGTTTTATTAGCCAACACAGCGTGTTAAGAATGGGCGAAACAAACAAGTCTACTCTTTATGTGTACAAAGGCTGAAATAAACGTGGTAACCATAATACGGTCAGTGACCGTTATATCTTTGAGATGGATTCATGACCATTTTTTGTCAGCCTAAAACATTTACTTGTTTTAAAAAAAAATGGCTCATCTTTCGACCAGTAGTTGCGTTTATTCGACCAGTAGTTGCGTTTATTCGACCAGTAGTTGCGTTTATTCGACGATCTCCAAGTAGGTCTGTGATTTAATTAGGCACGTGCAACCTTCCCCGCGTGGATTCATATTAAATGGTTTATATTCCTACCTACAACCTTGGTAAATCTAATTTCTTTACATTGTTATTTTGTATAAACACAGGCTCCACACATAGAGATGAAAATAAAGCTATTTTATTGTCAAATCATTCAACATGATCAGGTAAACTATCAAGTAGTGAATTTCAGCATGAAGAAAGAAACACTGAAACTACTGTATTCCCCACTGACACAAAATATTACACTTTGTATTTCAAACAAACCAGGTATGTACATCGTAACTGTATAGATTGCATCAATACCTATTGTCACACGGTGCACTCTGAAATATAGTCAGTCTGTCTGACGTCATATCCTCCTTTGTGTCAATATCATCCAGCCTTTTAAAGTGAACATGAAAAAAAACGTATTGAATAGTAAACCGTGTAATGTAATTATTTTTTATTTATCATTTTCTATATATGTCTTTATATAATATAAAATCCAAACGTACTGTACATTTAAATACACATATTCTTATTTTCCCTTATTTACCAAATTGTAAGTGCTTCATAAGATAAATTAATTCATTTCTGAAGTCAAAATTCATTAGCATAAAGAAACATGACATTTTAAGAAGAAAGCAAAAACAGACTCAAGGAATGATAATAATTGTCTGTGTTGAAAACAAGTGCTCATTTAAGTGGTGTATGTCCAGCCAGTCAGCCAGTCAGGCAGTCAGCCAGTCAGTGTCAGCCAGCCAGCCAGCCAGCCAGCCAGTCATATAGCCAGCTAGACAGTCAGCTAGTCAGCCAGCCAGTCAGCCAGTTATATAGCCAGTCAGTCAGCCAGCCAGCCAGTCATATAGCCAGCCAGCCAGTCAACCAGTCGTATAGCCAGTCAGTGTCAGCCAGCCAGCCAATCATATAGCCAGCCAGCCAGCCAGTCATATAGGCAGCCAGTCATATAGCCAGTCAGTGTCAGACAGCCAGCCAGTCATATACCCACTCAGCCAGTCAGTCAGCAAAAAAGTTCCTCCCCATGGTCTGTGATGTGATACCCTTTTCCCACTATCGTGCCGACTCAAACCGTGCTGTGCTGGCCTGGCACGGGTATACTATTTTCCCATAGTCCTTTATGGTCCATCCCAGCAACGTCAGTGGCCAAACCTTACTGTGCTGGTTCGTCTACAGTATATTCTTTACACACTGTCCTTTTAAGCAAGGCTTCCTTCATCAAAATGCAATTCCGTAACCAGGCCAGTACAGCTCGACTCGGTTCGCCCCCCTAGCAGTGTGAAAACGGTCTGTTATTGATCTGAATGTCAATTGTGGGAGGTCATGTGACGCGAGAGGTGGTGCCTCTCCCTGAACGACTCGTTACAGATTGGACACTTGAGTTTCTCCTCCCGCCTCCTCTTAACCATCGGCTCCATGGCGAACTCCTTCTTGTGGTGCGACCTCATGTGGTACACCAGGTCAGAGGTCATCCTGAAGGAGGCGTTGCACTTGGCGCACCAGTTCTGGGCGGGCAGACACAGAGAGGTGAAGGAGGGGGGGAGTAAGGTTAATGCTGAGGGCATCTGCAGCTGGATGTGGCCCTGGCTCTTAGGCCAGAAGGCTGTGGCAGCAGCCGCTGCGTAGAGGAACGGGCTCTGCTTGGACATGGCGCCTGGCACGGGGCAGTTGGCGCCCAGCTCGGCGCCGTGGAGTTTGGCGGCCAGGTGGTCAGCCTGGTAGAGTCTAGAGGAGGAGATGGTGTCACCCACCGCCGGGTGGCAGTCCAGCAGTTTAGGCGTGGTCATGACCAGAGGAGAGATCTGGGAGAAGGAGGAGGTAGCGTGGCGGGAGGGTTGGCTGAAAGCGCTCTTCCTCTCTCCGCTGTTCCCCCCACCATGCTGGGCTACGGAGGTGAAGGCGCTCCCTAGCGGAGAGGCCTCCATGCGGGTCTGTGGCTGGACAGGCTGAGTCTCCGACAGAACCTGCCTGATGTTGAGATGCTTCTCCTGGGGAGGGTTGTTGACGGGGCCGGGCCGACCGCCGTCCTTGTTCTCGACGTTGGAGCTCTGGAGGTTTTTGGTGCCGCCGCTGGTACCGTGCGTCTTTAGGCTCTGTGGAGACTTCTTGACTTCTGTGAAGGCGCTGCGTTTACCCTCACCGCCTGACTCAGTGGATCCCGACCCTGGTGGGGAGAACGTCGGCCCTCGTCGTTTCTCCTCCAGGCCGTACACTCCCCGATAGTTCTGTGCTGAGCTAGCCAGCTCCTCCTTAGACTTGTGAGACTGAGACAGACTCAGAGAGGCCCTGCTACCATCCCTCACTCTGTCCTCCACATCGGAGAACTTCCTCTTCCCAGAGCTCTCGCTGCGGATCTCAGCCTCACGGTCGCTCGGCGGACTGGTGCGACTGTTCTCGAGGTCTCTGGCTAGGTTATGGAAGTCTGTGGAGGGTTTGGCGCTGTCCCCATCCGAGCGGCCCAGTTTAGGGCTAGCTCTGGTGGGTGCGGTGGTGGTAGGGTTGGTGTTAGGGCGCTCAGTGCTTGGCTCCTTACTGGGGACCTCCTCGTCCACACTGCCTGCCGCCATGCTCTGTAGTCTCTTGGTGCAGCGGAACCTCAGATGGGCCAGGAAGGGGAACTCAAACTGGAAGCGCTGGTTGCAGTCAGGACAGGAGTAGGGAGTGGACCCTGGAAATGGACGGAAGGAAAATAATGTCAGTCATTCAGAAAGAAACAAAAATCTTGCTAATATTCAGTATCTTCCTAAAAAAAAACAGTAGTGGGTCCTGTAATGTTTTGGTAAAGCTGAAATAGGACCATCGTCTTCTGATTAATAAAAACTATAAATTATAAATAAAGAATAGGCATATTGCATTCATTTTTGGACACCTAATTTACACTATTTATTGACCCTCAACTGTGTGTGTAAATTATTGTAAATGTACAATGTGGTCTCGTTTTGTTTTTATTTTATTTACTTTCATTTCACTTTTTATTCATACAGTTTTTTTTTCTCATTGAGATAACATCTCTTTTCCAAGAGAGACCTGGTCCATTAGCACCAGGGCGAGCAACGTTTCAGACAAAACAATTTACAATAACACAACATTAAACACAACTATAAACGCACATACAATAAAACAATGACATATTACGTTAAAAATATATATTTTAAAAAACACCAAAGAATTTGACAACAGCTGTTATATTATATTCTTATATCATTTTGAATTTAAACTGAATATGACTATTGGAATTATTTTGATGGATGATTATCAAGACAGAAACTACAAACCAGCCAACTGAAATGCAATGCTTCAATGCAAACCGTCTACACTATTCAGCCATCTACACTATTCAGCCATCTACACTATTCAGCCATCTACACTATTCAGCGATCTACACTATTCAGCCATCTACACTATTCAGCCATCTACACTATTCAGCCAGGCTACACTAATCACTATTCAGGCTACTAAGCCATCTACACTATTCAGCCATCTACACTATTCAGCACGATCTACACTATTCAGCCATCTACACTATTCAGCCATCTACACTATTCAGCCAGGCTACACTAATCAGCCAGGCTACTAACTCACCCTTGGCCTTGACCGGCGCTTTACCGGCACTGAGCAGCAGCAGCAGCTCAATCAGGTCTTTCCCGTACCAGACCAACAGCTCCTCGTCCTTCTCGATCCTCCGGAGAGACCGGTAGAACAGCTGTCCGTTCTTCACGTAGGCCTCGAGGTTCTGCTCGTCCCGGTCCCGCGCCGACTGCACGAGCCGCAGCCACATCAAGCCCTCCGACGTGCTGTTGGCTGCTGACGTGTCCACCTGCGCGTTGAACGGTGACAGAGAGCGAGGCAAACCGGTTAGTTGGACCCAAACGAGAAGTCCGTGCTGCAGCATTCGTTCTAATCGTTAAACGCAAAGGCTGTCCAAAAAATAAAAAATAAAAATAGTCTATTTTGAATGTGTTTTGGCTGTGCAACTATTCATATACATTATAATCCTGCACGCTATCTTGTAAGATAACACGTCCAATTGGGTCTAATATAAATAATATAGGTTTCACACTAATGTCATGAGAAATAGAATTTTAAAACATTTTTTTTGTATCTTATTTTTTTAATATTCTACTCTGGTTGCAATAGGCCTAATGATAAATCAACCAAATGGCAGACAATTTAATTCAGTCGGAATAAGGAGATATAATGAAATCGTAAATAAAGAATATTAAAGAGTATTATCATTCTCGACAAAAAAATCACAATATTATTATTTCCTTACCCGGAATATGTAAGGCGCCGTTCGTTTATCCGTTGATTTGAGCGCTACGAAGGCTATGCTGTCATACAACGACGTGTGGCTCAAAACACAAGGGCCGAAAATGGCATTTTCCGGAATGTCACATGTGGTATAAACGCTGGTGAATATATCCGTTAGACACTGCTGCACTGCTTTGGCGTCTCCGTCCCAAACCAACTTCTGTGAGCTGGATTCCTCCATCGTTGGCTGTTGTTTGCGGACAGACAAAAGAGAAAGAGAGAGAGAGACAATGAATAAAATAAAATAAAATGTAATATACAAATGGTCTCGATGATGAGGAGGTGAAATAAATTGGCACTCCGTGAGAAGGTTGGCTAAGTACATAGGACTCAGCTGTCAAGGCCATGCTGGACTGGGAAAGTGCCTTTTTTTGGGGGGGGCTGGGCGTTTTAATTAATTGAAGTCTATTGTACAATGAGAGTGGCCTATCAATTTCAAAGAGTATGGTTGCTTGCCTATATTTCCGTGGTATTTACAAGTGCTGTTTGGAATAGCTGTTAATAGTGAGAAAATAATTGCATGGGCCTAAACGGAATGATAACAATGGTATTAATGATTATGTTAATAATGATAATGATAAACATCAAAAACTAAAAAATATATAATAACACATAAAGTGTAATAACTAATAATAATGACAATGATAATAATATATTATCCCTGGATCCAATATTATTGTTGAAAATTATAATATTAATGACGTCAAGCAGCTGAATTAATATCACAAATGCTTAATTCTAGGCTATTGTAAGTTCACACTGCAGCCACATCCACCTCAAACCCTAATTTTATTACAAGTGTGTAGACTAATTGTAGCCTGTGGAAGAAGAAAAATATAGCAGTAAGAAATGACGAGGTCTGTATAAATGAGAGTATATCGAATGGATTTGGAGTGGACTGTCAAAAGTCACCGATTTCACGTCATCTACCCTCTCCGCTCCATTTCTACACGCGCTCTAAACGTATGTCCACCTCATTACCATAATCCACACTTTTCCCTCTCGAGACAGTAATTAAGGCTTTTCCTTTCTCATTTACTTTCTGAATTTGTGTATTTTCCGGGTGACGTGGAGCCCAGTTCCTCTGGCCTGCAACGCGTTACGCAGCTGGGATCTATGTGCCTTTTCTTTGCCACTTGTTAATTTCAATTACGCGTAGGCCGGAAGAGACACAACGCTGGACACGGCGTGGATTGGCTGAAACAGGCGCGTCGAGAGGAAAATCTGACAAATATTTACAACGTTATAACGATACTGATTGCACGTCCTATTATCTAATTCTATGTGGTATTATTTTTTATTTTTTTACATGTTATTTGTGTGTCATGTTATAGACTATGCCTATAAAAATGTTATTGCACGAATGCTATTCAACAGATAATCTATATTTTATTTGTATAGTTTTTTTTAATCATGCTGCCTTGGAGTATCTCCCTTCAGACTATACAAAACATTTACCATGTAAAGATAATATGTCATGCATAGTAAACGTGTAATAACAAGGTTTTAAAACACTGACAAGTCGAATATAATATTAGACAGGCCTTTACATGTCATCACACCCGTGAGATGTTGTTCCTTTTCTGCTGTCTGATGATGGATCATGATTTGTTTTCCATTCATTTAGCTTTTTTGTGTCTCAGACTAAAAGCAAAACACACTGGAGTCTGCATGCGGATCAAAACCAAACGTTCCTCTTTTCAGACGCGCTTCCGTCAAAATCTTATCGTTCAAGAAACGTTCTGACCGGCCGAACAAAAAAAATAGTAACTTTTCTCTTCAGCTGGATTGGTGGAGAGAGAAATAGTTTGTAGCAATTACAATCTCCTCTTATTTGGGCAATTATATGTTATCCACCAAATGCAACCCTTCAACTAGAGACCGACGACGCTTTCAGAAAAGCAATTTTTCGCTCCATCCTCTATATAGCCGGTTCTTTTGTGACTTAAAAGGTCGCTCTCTCACCAGGGAAAAGCCACACAAAAGCTTCAATGAATATGCATCTGAGCTAAATGAGAGAATAGCACCCGGAATGTATGCGCATCCATAAAACGAATGAGGCCAACCCATTCAACCTTCTGCCCACTATTTCAGAGCGTGTTTTACTCTTAAATCTGGGTGCCTTGTCAGTCAAAAAAAAAAAACTGTCCTAAATCAATGCAAGTACTGATTTTTTTTCCTGTTTTGTCTCCTCGCCCCCTTACATCTGCGGAGCGCTGTATCCAGACTTACACGACCGTCCATTCATAGACCGCAGCAAGGATGCTGTCTGGGCTACTGCTTTGTGGTGTTGTCTGCCTGTCTGTCTTTCTCTCGATTCCTAACAAACCACCCATTTAAAACGCAACCAAATGTAGGTTGTAAACTACGTACCTTTTGTTGTTGTTGTTGAAAATAAATAATAATCCACAAAAAAATGATGCTGGAATCAATTTGCCGCCTTCGAGAGCAGGTTACGATCAAGTCCTCCCCTCGGCGTCAGTACATGTCCCTGTGTGGTCGTGAAAGTGACAGTGGTGCCGCAGATATAGCCCTTCGCTGCAGAGGCAGAGGGAGAGAGAGAGAGAGAGAGGGAGAGAGAGAGAGAGAGAGAGAGAGAGAGAGAGAGAGAGAGAGAGAGAGAGAGAGAGGGAGAGAGAGAGAGAGAGAGAGAGAGAGAGACAGAGAGAGAGGGAGAGAGAGAGATAGAGAGAGAGAGAGACAGAGAGAGGGAGAGAGAGAGATAGAGAGAGAGAGGCATGGAGAAGGGGCGCAATGCACTGGCTGACTGACACACACACACACACACGTTTTGTTTGCAGCACATAATATGCCCAATGAGGCGTGTCACTCGGCGTCTCCTCCCTTTAACTCTTCACTGGCCGACTGTCATTTGATGAGATTTATAGGTAATATCCAGGCTACATACAAAGTCCCATAGCCTTGCAGAAAACCTTTTATTTTATTTTATTATTATTAGGCCTATGTCATAGTTTTCAGTTGCGGGAGCACAACATCCCAATATATAGGATTTTATATGAGGCAAATTAAGGATTTTTAACTCGAATAGCTAAAGGCTAATTATTATAATCTAATAATAGATTTTTCACAGTAGAATTGTGTCTTCTTCTTCTATTGTATTAGATAAATATTGAATTGAAGCTACAGGTATTATATATCTTATGGGATTTTATCTAAATATTGTTATTATTATTTTTATTATTATTATTATTGTTATTATTGTTATTATTATCTTATTTGAAGTTCATGTAAAAGCCAGTAATATGAATGTCCCATGGATAATATGGACATCGATATCATTTTGTCTCCTTACCATCACCATCATCTCCAAAGTGTTTTTTCGCAGAGCTACTGCGCCTTTCCTTTCCCGCTGCGCTCCGCACGCGACTCTTCGCAGCAGGGAGTCGGGAGGGAGCCTCGTGGACACCTGCCCGGCCCGTGCCCATCGTCCGGAGCAAAAGGGCCAAGCATCATCTTTATGGATATCATTAGCCGCTCCACTACTGAGCCAACCCGGCTGATGATGCTCCCGAGTGGCGCCAATGGTCTCAGATGCTGCATCTCAGTGCTAAGAGGCGTCACTGCAGTACCTGGTTCGAATCCAGGCTGCATCATATCCGGCCTCGATTGGGAGTCCCATAGGGTGGCGCACAATTGTCCCAGCGTCGACGGAGTAGGCCGTCATTGTACTGTAAATAAGTATTTGTTAAATATTTGTAAATAAGTATTTGCCTAGTTAAATACAGGTAAAACATTTTTTTTTAAGTGATAATCTGTGTTAGCGACAACCGCTGATTAAAACCAGGATAGTCTACAATCTGATGTTGTCATGTCCTATGTTCATTTACTGAGCGCGAGTGGATTTTTATGGATTCGAGACATCTGAATTTAACGGAGAGAATAGCAGAAACCAGCAGAACTCTGGTGTTCTGAACAAAGATGTTGCGTGTCGTATAAGATAATGGGTATTTCCACCAAAAAAAAGGTGCTTTTTGAGAAGTTTAACTTGGACCAAAATAAAACAACTTTTGATTTCACCTAATTTTAACATTCTGCCACAAAGAGCACATGTTAAACTGTATAAAAAACAACTATTTTTCCCAATTCACAAGGGGTTGAAAAAAACAACTATTAAGTGCCAAATAAAGTAAGAAGGTTGACCATAACATGGTTGACCGTAACAGGGTTGACCGTAACAGGGATGACCGTAACAGGGTTGACCGTAACAGGGTTGACCGTAACACCATAACAGGGTTGACCATAACAGGATTGACCATAACAGGGTTGACCGTAACAGGGTTGACCATAACAGGGTTGACCATAACAGGGTTGACCGTAACACCATAACAGGGTTGACCATAACAGGATTGACCATAACAGGGTTGACCGTAACAGGGTTGACCATAACAGGGTTGACCATAACAGGGTTGACCGTAACAGGGTTGACCATAACAGGGTTGACCATAACAGGGTTGACCGTAACAGGGTTGACCATAACAGGGTTGAACATAACACCATAACAGGGTTGACCATAACAGGGTTGACCATAACAGGGATGACCGTAACAGGGTTGACCGTAACAGGGTTGACCGTAACACCATAACAGGGATGACCATAACAGGGATGACCATAACAGGGATGACCGTAACAGGGTTGACCGTAACAGGGTTGACCATAACAGCATAACATGGTTGACCGTAACAGGGTTGACCATAACAGGGTTGACCATAACAGGGTTGACCATAACACCATAACAGGATTGACCGTAACAGGGTTGACTGTAACACCATAACAGGGATGACCATAACAGGGATGACCGTAACAGGGTTAACCAAAACAGCATAACATGGTTGACCGTAACAGGGTTGACCATAACAGGGTTGACCGTAACAGGGTTGACCATAACAGGGTTGACCATAACAGGCTTGACCATAACAGGATTGACCATAACACCATAACAGGGTTGACCATAACAGCATAACAGGGTTGACCATAACACCATAACAGGGTTGGCCATAACACCATAACAGGGTTGACCATAACAGGATTGACCATAACAGGGTTGACCATAACACCATAACAGGGTTGACCATAACAGGGTTGACCATAACAGGGTTGACCATAACACCATAACAGGGTTGGCCATAACACCATAACAGGGTTGACCATAACAGGGTTGACCATAACACCATAACAGGATTGACCATAACAGGGTTGACCATAACACCATAACAGGGTTGACCGTAACAGGGTTGACCATAACAGGGTTGACCATAACACCATAACAGGGTTGACCATAACAGGGTTGACCATAACACCATTACATGGTTGACCATAACACCATAACAGGGTTGACCATAACAGGGTTGACCATAACAGGATTGACCATAACAGGGTTGACCATAACAGGGTTGACCATAACACCATAACAGGGTTGACCATAACACCATAACAGGGTTGACCATAACACCATAACAGGGTTGACCATAACAGGGTTGACCATAACACCATAACAGGGTTGACCATTTCTTCTTAATAAATCAGCCATAAATACCTTTGTGACAGGGGAAATGGAAGCTTGCTGTGTTAGACAGGGAGGAGCTTCGTTATCTATGTCATTATCTATGTCATTATCTATGTCGTTATCTATGTCATTATCTATGTCATTATCTGTGTCGTTATCTATATCGTTATCTATGTTGTTATCAATGTCATTATCAATGTCATTATCTATGTCGTTATCTATGTCGTTATCTATGTTGCGCTCGAACCGCTCATTTTTCCACCACAAAACACCAGAAAATGGTCAAAAAGACTAGAACCAGCTCACCTGCTTCTAAACTATGAGTTGAGTGTTAGATGTTCAATGCTTCTTTAGAATTATTTTTTTTTTTTTAAGGATTAGTTTCACCATAATAAAATGAGAGTTCAGTTCACGTTACAGGGTTCAATTAAATGGACACGTGAATAAATCACTAATCACATTAAATACATATTCATCTTTAGAAACAGAAGAAACAGAAATAACTAGGACTTTTACAAAGATGGTGAAAACTGCGATACAATTTTTTTTTTTGTGTGGGGGGGGGGGTGAAGTGTGTTGACAAAGGGCCGCATTTTGACACTTTACTATTTTTTACCAAGCCTTTATTCATATAAACATTATTTTAATATATTGAATTCTCCATGTGGTCACTTCATTTGATATAACAGGCTGTAAACATTCTATATTGGTGCACAGCGATTACTTAAAATATCACAAGGGGTGTAAAAGGAACTCTTTTCATGCAATGACCCGTAGGACAAAGCACGTATATATTAAATGCACTATACACAACGTGGGTTGAAGGCTGTAACACCACAGAATAAAACACTAAATAAAAGTCCCGTGATGGTAGTGACTGCCCATGACTGCTCATCACTTAATAACCATTTATTCACTTTACTTGAATCAAATATTTCAGTTGTTGTATATATTATATGTGTCTTTATTTCATGACTTTAGTATTTCAGTCCAAGTCATCATCTCATCTCTACAGAGCTGCTGTCTGACAACATCACTATTTTTCTGTAGATCTTCACAGTAAATAAGGTGTACTTTTAGGACTGCTGAATAACAACTAACAATCACTTAGATCAGGTATTTTCAGGTAGAGATACCTGGTGAAGCAACAGCTGCTCTCTACATCCCGTCACGATCTTCAGCGTCTTGATGTACTGCTCGCTATCCCTCTCTATCGAACATTCTTCCATCTCTCCCTCCCTTTGTCTGCCACATGCAGACGGGACAAGTAGGAGACACGCAATGGATTATGGTCATTGTATGTAATTACATTGTTTTCTGCACTAAACTATGTAAAATATTAGTCTGTTGGAAACTACAACTCCCTACTACGTCACACAGTTCGGGCTTGATCTGACTTACCTCTAGAGAAAATGCGCATTGATCTCATAGTAAAAACACAAACAAAACGGATTTCGGTAATTTTTTTGTTTAAAAAATAAAAAAGTAACAGACATTTTGGTTAGTCTCAGCACCACTGAGCGACTAACATGGCATAAATCTTGGCAAAATTGTAGGAAATTAGCTTTAAAACTGCACATTTTTTCTCTCTACCTCACCGAAAAATGAGTAGAATTGCACCTTTAAAAAATGTTTCTCTCTCTGCCATCAAGAGGGAGGCCACTAAAATGTTTGTCTCTCTGTCATCAAGAGGGAGGCCCTAAAAAGGTTCTCTCTCTGCCATCAAGAGGGAGGCCACTAAAATGTTTGTCTCTCTGTCATCAAGAGGGAGGCCACTAAAATGTTTGTCTCTCTGCCATCAAGAGGGAGGCCCCTAAAAAGGTTCTCTCTCTGCCATCAAGAGGGAGGCCCCTAAAATGTTTCTCTCTCTGCCATCAAGAGGGAGCCCACTAACATGTTTTCAGTGAGGTGGGGGGCCCATTAACATGTTTTCAGTGAGGTGGGGGCCCATTAACATGTTTTCAGTGAGGTGGGGGGCCCATTAACATGTTTTCAGTGAGGTGGGGGGCCCATTAACATGTTTTCAGTGAGGTGGGGGGCCCACTAACATGTTTTCAGTGAGGTGGGGGGCCCACTAACATGTTTTCAGTGAGGTGGGGGGCCCATTAACATGTTTTCAGTGAGGTGGGGGGCCCACTAACATGTTTTCAGTGAGGTGGGGGGCCCACTAACATGTTTTCAGTGAGGTGGGGGGCCCATTAACATGTTTTCAGTGAGGTGGGGGGCCCACTAACATGTTTTCAGTGAGGTGGGGGGCCCACTAACATGTTTTCAGTGAGGTGGGGGGCCCCACAATGCTAGAGCTACACCAATGCTCAAATCCATAAATACACCCGTACTATAGTAATCTCTTAAATAAACAAATCCTTGTAAAATAAAGTTGAAATTAAACATTAGGCTAGTATGGAAAGCAGTCTGGGTATAGCTGAAGTATCAGTCTGGGTATAGCTGAAGCATCAGTCTGGGTATAGCTGAAGCATCAGTCTGGGTTTAGCTGAAGCATCAGTCTGGGTATAGCTGAAGCATCAGTCTGGGTATAGCTGAAGCATCAGTCTGGGTATAGCTGAAGTATCAGTCTGGGTATAGCTGAAGCATCAGTCTGGGTATAGCTGAAGCATCAGTCTGGGTATAGCTGAAGCATCGGTCTGGGTTTAGCTGAAGCATCGGTCTGGGTATAGCTGAAGTATCAGTCTGGGTATAGCTGAAACATCAGTCTGGGTTTAGCTGAAGCATCGGTCTGGGTATAGCTGAAGCATCGGTCTGGGTTTAGCTGAAGTATCAGTCTGGGTTTAGCTGAAGCATCAGTCTGGGTTTAGCTGAAGCATCAGTCTGGGTTTAGCTGAAGCATCGGTCTGGGTATAGCTGAAACATCAGTCTGGGTATAGCTGAAGAATCGGTCTTAGCTGATGTATCAGTCTGGGTATAGCTGAAGCATCGGTCTGGGTATAGCTGAAGCATCGGTCTGGGTATAGCTGAAACATCAGTCTGGGTATAGCTGAAACATCAGTCTGGGTATAGCTGAAACATCAGTCTGGGTTTAGCTGAAGCATCGGCCTGGGTATAGCTGAAACATCAGTCTGGGTTTAGCTGAAGCATCAGTCTGGGTATAGCTGAAGCATCGGTCTGGGTATAGCTGAAGCATCGGTCTGGGTATAGCTGAAACATCAGTCTGGGTTTAGCTGAAGAATCAGTCTGGGTATAGCTGAAGCATCGGTCTGGGTATAGCTGAAGCATCGGTCTGGGTATAGCTGAAACATCAGTCTGGGTTTAGCTGAAGAATCAGTCTGGGTATAGCTGAAGCTGAAGTATCAGTGTGAAGAGATGGGTGCTACTGCAGTGGCCGCACTTTAGCCTTTATGTTAGCCTTGTTAACATGACTTAACAATATCCCAGCTGACAATCAAACGGCTAAATGCAAACTCAAAGCGTTCTACTGCATAATGCATGAAACACACTGCGATGTAATCTCTATCAGCCCGGTCACCACATGAGCTCTGCTGGCTGGTGACCTCAGGTGACCTCAGGGCCTGATCACGTGACTAAATAGATGTGGCAATAACAACGGGACAACGGATCCAAATTACAATATTATTCATTTACTTCCTTATATCCTGAAAGCAGTGCAATCCAGGTTTTGGGATAAAGCAAACAAAATATGTTATAAAACAATATATCTTTTATACCTGTTTTATGACGATGTAGAGTTAGATTGTGGCTACTAATCTAATCTGTCATAATTACCCCTTATTGACCTAATGTCCACAGCAAGTGTTGATGTAAAGTACTGTATTGTTTTAGTCATGTACTCTATACAATATTCTCATTACAGATTATTCACTTCTGTCTCAGATTATACTTTATTAGATGTCTTTACTTCTCTGTGGGTTTTATCTCAATAACACTAACCTGTATAAATTACGGTTAAATTAACGTCTCCCTCTGTCTCTTCTTTACTACAATGGAGATCAATCAAAGGATTAAAAAAAGTGATGTTTATTATAATTTTTCATAACTTGTATACATTATGACAATTATCATGATTGTTTATTAACAATTTGGTTGAACCTGGCTGGAGAATTGTAACATAAAAGGTTACAGTGTCCGCTGGGTTCTTACAGTAGAATTACAGTAGTATTTTATATTACAATACAGTATAATTACAGTAGTATATTCTATTACAATACAGTAGAATTACAGTAGATTTACAGTAGTGTATTATATTAAATACAGTAGATTTACAGTAGAGTATTCTATTACAATACAGTAGATTTACAGTAGAGTACATTTACATTTACATTTAAGTCATTTAGCAGACGCTCTTATCCAGAGCGAGTAGTCTATTACAATACAGTAGAATTACAGTAGTATATTCTATTACAATACAGAATAATTACAGTAGTATATTATATTACAATACAGTAGAATTACAGTAGTATATTCTATAACAATACAGTGTAATTACAGTAGTATATTCTATTACAATACAGTAGAATTACAGTAGTATATTCTATTACAATACAGAATAATTACAGTAGTATATTCTATTACAATACAGTAGAATTACAGTAGTATATTATATAACAATACAGTAGAATTACAGTAGTATATTCTATTACAATACAGAAGAATTACAGTAGTATATTATATTACAATAGAGTAGAATTACAGTAGTATATTATATTACAATACAGTACACTTACAGTAGTATATTCTATTACAATACAGTATAATTACAGTAGTATATTCGATTACAATACAGTAGTATTATAGTAGTATATTCTATATGAATACAGTATATTTACAGTAGAGTATTCTATTACAATACAGTAGATTTACAGTAGTATATTATATTACAATACAGTAGAATTACAGTAGTATATTGTCTTACAATACAGTAGAATTACGGTAGTATATTATATTAAAATACAGTAGTATTACAGTAGTATATTTTATTACAATACAGTAGAATTACAGTAGTATATTATATTACAATACAGTGGTATTACAGTAGTATATTCTATAACAATACAGTCGTATTAAAGTAGTATATTCTATAACAATACAGTAGATTTACAGTAGAGTATTCTATTACAATACAGTTGTTTTACAGTAGTATTACAGTAGTATATTCTATTACAGTACAGTAGAATTTCAGCAGTTTATTCTATTGCAATACAGTAGTATATTCTATTTTAATACAGTAGAATTACAGTAGTATATTGTATTACAATACAGTAGAATATAGTAGAATATATTCTATAGAATAGAATTGCTCCAGAATTACTCTCTTCCTCACAGTAAAACTACAGTAGCTAAATTGACTGTTTTGTTTTGTGTTTTTTTGTGTTTTTTTTTTAACCAATCGTGAAATGGCACCAAGAGAAAATCATATACAAGGGTCTGAAACAGGCAGCCCGTGGGCCAAAGCCTCTAAACAAAATAACTAAATAAAAGATACTATTTTAGTTTAGGATTCTATGTTTTTTTTTAAAGACTGAACTCACCAGAAATTTGAAAAATTTGAAAAAAAATAAGGAAATCTATTTACAAGTATTCCTACGAATAAAAAAAAAAAGGACCGTGGCGGAGTCTCAGTGTCGTCAAGTTCCGAAAGGAATGTTATTTTCAAATCAGATCTATTTTTCGGATTAGTTGTGGTCAATTTGTAGTGTAAAAATGTATTATCATTATGTTCCAACCCCCCCGACCATCTGCTCAGACAGAAATCGGCCAAGTAGTTGCCTACCCTGCCATCTGCTCAGACAGAAATCAGCCAAGTAGTTGCCTACCCGGCCATCTGCTCAGACAGAAATCAGCCAAGTAGTTGCCTACCCGGCCATCTGCTCAGACAGAAATCGGCCAAGTATCGGCCAAGTAGTTGCCTACCCGGCCATCTGCTCAGACAGAAATCGGCCAGGTATCGGCCAAGTAGTTGCCTACCCGGCCATCTGCTCAGACAGAAATCAGCCAAGTAGTTGCCTACCCGGCCATCTGCTCAGACAGAAATTGGCCAAGTATCGGCCAAGTAGTTGCCTACCCGACCATCTGCTCAGACAGAAATTGGCCAAGTATCGGCCAAGTAGTTGCCTACCCGGCCATCTGCTCAGACAGAAATCGGCCAAGTATCGGCCAAGTAGTTGCCTACCCGGCCACGAATTTCATATCGTTGCATTTAAAAAAAAAAAAATCTTCTCGTCCATTAAAAAAAATGACTTACATGAAAGTCAATTTTTTGGTGTAAATTTCAGGGCCACAAAGATTCATGTGTTCTTAGTAGTAAATATTCTCATCATTACATTACATTACATTACATTTCATTACATTACATTACATTACATTACACATGCTCAGTTCCTAGGTTGACGTTTATTGTCATGAATTTAGCCCTGGGGGAATAGCTGAGCGATTTACGCTAGATGGGCCAGCTGCAAAGTCAAAATTGGCTATAATATAAACAACAACAACATAAAAACAAAACATTTGCTATTTGGTCTTAATTTAGGGTTAGGGGTTGGGGTTAGCAGTGTGATTAGGGTTAGGGGTTGGGGTTAGCAGTGTGATTAGGGTTAAGGTTAGGGGTTGGGGTTAGCAGTGTGATTAGGGTTAGGGGTTGGGGTTAGCAGTGTGATTAGGGTTAAGGTTAGGGGTTGGGGTTAGCAGTGTGATTAGGGTTAGGGGTTGGGGTTAGCAGTGTGAGTGTGATTAGGGTTAAGGTTAGGGGTTGGGGTTAGCAGTGTGATTAGGGTTAGCAGTGTGATTAGGGTTTGCAGTGTGATTAGGGTTAGGGGTTGGGGTTAGCAGTGTGATTAGGGTTAGGGGTTGGGGTTAGCAGTGTGATTAGGGTTAAGGTTAGGGGTTGGGGTTAGCAGTGTGATTAGGGTTAGCAGTGTGATTAGGGTTAGGGGTTGGGGTTAGCAGTGTGATTAGGGTTAGCAGTGTGATTAGGGTTAGGGGTTGGGGTTAGCAGTGTGGTAACCATGGTTAGGGTTAGCAGTGTGATTAGGGTTAGGGGTTGGGGTTAGCAGTGTGATTAGGGTTAGCAGTGTGATTAGGGTTAGGGGTTGGGGTTAGCAGTGTGATTAGGGTTAAGGTTAGGGGGTTGGGGTTAGCAGTGTGATTAGGGTTAGGGGTTGGGGTTAGCAGTGTGATTAGGGTTAGGGGTTGGGATTAGCAGTGTGGTTAGGGTTAGGGTTTGGGGTTAGCAGTGTGATTAGGGTTAGGGTTAGGGGCAGTGATTAGGGGTTGGGGTTATTAGTGTGATTAGGGTTAGGGGTTGGGGTTAGCAGTGTGATTGGTTAGGGTTAAGGTTAGGGTTAGGGGTTGGGGTTAGCAGTGTGATTAGGGTTAGGGTTAGGGGTTAGGGGTTGGGGTTAGCAGTGTGGTTAAGGTTAGGGGTTGGGGTTAGCAGTGTGATTAGGGCTAGGGGTTGGGGTTAGCAGTGTGGTTAGGGTTAGTGTGGGGTTGGGGTTAGCAGTGTGATTAGGGTTAGGGTTAGGGGTTGGGGTTAGCAGTGTGATTATGGTTAGGGGTTGGGGTTAGCAGTGTGGTTAGGGTTAGGGGTTGGGGTTAGCAGTGTGGTTAGGGTTAGCAGTGTGATTAGGGTTTGCAGTGTGATTAGGGTTAGGGGTTGGGGTTAGCAGTGTGATTAGGGTTAGGGGTTGGGGTTAGCAGTGTGATTAGGGTTAAGGTTAGGGGTTGGGGTTAGCAGTGTGATTAGGGTTAGCAGTGTGATTAGGGTTAGGGGTTGGGGTTAGCAGTGTGATTAGGGTTGGGGTTAGCAGTGTGATTAGGGTTAGGGGTTGGGGTTAGCAGTGTGGTAACCATGGTTAGGGTTAGCAGTGTGATTAGGGTTAGGGGTTGGGGTTAGCAGTGTGATTAGGGTTAGCAGTGTGATTAGGGGTTAGGGGTTGGGGTTAGCAGTGTGATTAGGGTTAAGGTTAGGGGTTGGGGTTAGCAGTGTGATTAGGGTTAGGGGTTGGGGTTAGCAGTGTGATTAGGGTTAGGGGTTGGGATTAGCAGTGATTGGTTAGGGTTAGGGTTTTGGGGTTAGCAGTGTGATTAGGGTTAGGGTTAGGGTTAGGGGTTGGGGTTAGCAGTGTGGTTAAGGTTAGGGGTTGGGGTTAGCAGTGTGATTAGGGCTAGGGGTTGGGGTTAGCAGTGTGGTTAGGGTTAGGGGTTGGGGTTAGCAGTGTGATTAGGGTTAGGGTTAGGGGTTGGGGTTAGCAGTGTGATTATGGTTAGGGGTTGGGGTTAGCAGTGTGGTTAGGGTTAGGGGTTGGGGTTAGCAGTGTGGTTAGGGTTAGGTGTTGGGGTTAGCAGTGTGGTTAGGGTTAGCAGTGTGGTTAGGGTTAGGGGTTGGGGTTAGCAGTGTGGTTAGGGTTAGGGGTTGGGGTTAGCAGTGTGGTTAGGGTTACGGGTTGGGGTTAGTAGTGTGGTTATGGTTAAGGTTAGGGCTCCGGGCAGCCGAGCGGAAATGGAGGAAAACTCGCCTCCCTGCGGACCTGGCATCCTTTCACTCCCTCCTCTCTACATTTTCCTCCTCTGTCTCTGCTGCTAAAGCCACTTTCTACCACTCTAAATTCCAAGCATCTGCCTCTAACCCTAGGAAGCTCTTTGCCACCTTCTCCTCCCTCTTGAATCCTCCTCCCCCTCCCCCCCTCCTCCCTCTCTGCAGATGACTTCGTCAACCATTTTGAAAAGAAGGTCGACGACATCCGATCCTCGTTTGCTAAGTCAAACGACACCGCTGGTTCTGCTCACACTGCCCTACCCTGTGCTCTGACCTCTTTCTCCCTCTCTCTCCAGATGACATCTCGCGTCTTGTGACGGCCGGCCGCCCAACAACCTGCCCGCTTGACCCTATCCCCTCCTCTCTTCTCCAGACCATCTCCGGTGACCTTCTCCTTACCTCACCTCGCTCATCAACTCATCCCTGACCGCTGGCTACGTCCCTCCCGTCTTCAAGAGAGCGAGAGTTGCACCCCTTCTGAAAAACCTACACTCGATCCCTCCGATGTCAACAACTACAGACCAGTATCCCTTCTTTCTTTTCTCTCCAAAACTCTTGAACGTGCCGTCCTTGGCCAGCTCTCCCGCTATCTCTCTCAGAATGACCTTCTTGATCCAAATCAGTCAGGTTTCAAGACTAGTCATTCAACTGAGACTGCTCTTCTCTGTATCACGGAGGCGCTCCGCACTGCTAAAGCTAACTCTCTCTCCTCTGCTCTCATCCTTCTAGACCTATCGGCTGCCTTCGATACTGTGAACCATCAGATCCTCCTCTCCACCCTCTCCGAGTTGGGCATCTCCGGCGCGGCCCACGCTTGGATTGCGTCCTACCTGACAGGTCGCTCCTACCAGGTGGCGTGGCGAGAATCCGTCTCCTCACCACGTGCTCTCACCACTGGTGTCCCCAGGGCTCTGTTCTAGGCCCCTCTCCTATTCTCGCTATACACCAAGTCACTTGGCTCTGTCATAACCTCACATGGTCTCTCCTATCATTGCTATGCAGACGACACACAATTAATCTTCTCCTTTCCCCCTTCTGACGACCAGGTGGCGAATCGCATCTCTGCATGTCTGGCAGACATATCAGTGTGGATGACGGATCATCACCTCAAGCTGAACCTCGGCAAGACGGAGCTGCTCTTCCTCCCGGGAAGGACTGCCCGTTCCATGATCTCGCCATCACGGTTGACAACTCCATTGTGTCCTCGTCCCAGAGCGCTAAGAACCTTGGCGTGATCCTGGACAACACCCTGTCGTTCTCAAATAACATCAAGGCGGTGGCCCGTTCCTGTAGGTTCATGCTCTACAACATCCACAGAGTACGACCCTGCCTCACACAGGAAGCGGCGCAGGTCCTAATCCAGGCACTTGTCATCTCCCGTCTGGATTACTGCAACTCGCTGTTGGCTGGGCTCCTGCCTGTGCCATTAAACCCCTACAACTCATCCAGAACGCCGCAGCCCGTCTGGTGTTCAACCTTCCCAAGTTCTCTCACGTCACCCCGCTCCTCCGCTCTCTCCACTGGCTTCCAGTTGAAGCTCGCATCCGCTACAAGACCATGGTGCTTGCCTACGGAGCTGTGAGGGGGAACGGCACCTCACTACCTCCAGGCTCTGATCAGGCCCTACACCCAAACAAGGGCACTGCGTTCATCCACCTCTGGCCTGCTCGCCTCCCTACCACTGAGGAAGTACAGTTCCCGCTCAGCCCAGTCAAAACTGTTCGCTGCTCTGGCCCCCAATGGTGGAACAAACTCCCTCACGACGCCAGGACAGCGGAGTCAATCACCACCTTCCGGAGACACCTGAAACCCCACCTCTTTAAGGAATACCTAGGATAGGATAAAGTAATCCTTCTCCCCCCCCTTAAAAGACCTAGATGCACTATTGTAAAGTGGCTGTTCCACTGGATGTCATAAGGTGAAAGCACCAATTTGTAAGTCGCTCTGGATAAGAGCGTCTGCTAAATGACTTAAATGTAAATGTAAATGTAAGGGTTAGGTGTTGGGGTTAGCAGTGTGGTTAGGGTTAGGGGTTGGGGTTAGCAGTGTGGTTAGGGTTAGGGGTTGGGGTTAGCAGTGTGGTTAGGGTTAGGGGTTGGGGTTAGTAGTGTGGTTAGGGTTAAGGTTAGGGTTAGGGGTTGGGGTTAGCAGTGTGGTTAGGGTTAGGGGTTGGGGTTAGCAGTGTGGTTAGGGTTAGGGTTGGGGTTAAGGTTAGCGGTTCGGTTTAAGAGGTTTATGTTAGGGGTTAGGGTTAGGGGTTCGGTTTAAGAGGGTTTATGTTAGGGTTAGGGGTTAGGGTTAGTGGTTCGGTTTAAGAGGGTTTATGTTAGGGGTTAGGGGTTAAGGTTAGTGGTTCGGTTTAAGAGGGTTTATGTTAGGGTTAGGGGTTAAGGTTAGTGGTTCGGTTTAAGAGGGTTTATGTTAGGGTTAGGGGTTAGGGTTAGTGGTTCGGTTTAAGAGGGTTTATGTTAGGGGTTAAGGTTAGTGGTTCGGTTTAAGAGGGTTTATGTTAGGGTTAGGGGTTAAGGTTAGTGGTTCGGTTTAAGAGGGTTTATGTTAGGGTTAGGGGTTAAGGTTAGTGGTTCGGTTTAAGAGGGTTTATGTTAGGGGTTAGGGTTAGCGGTTCGGTTTAAGAGGGTTTATGTTAGGGGTTAGGGTTAGTGGTTCGGTTTAAGAGGGTTTATGTTAGGGGTTAGGGTTAGGCATTAGTGTTAGCAGTGTGGTTAAGGTTAGGCATTAGGGTTAGCAATGTGGTTAAGGTTAACAATTAGGGTTAGCAGTGTGGTTAGGGTTAAGGTTAGGGTTAGGGGTTGGGGTTAGCAGTGTGGTTAGGGTTAGGGGTTGGGGTTAGTAGTGTGGTTAGGGTTAAGGTTAGGGTCAGGGGTTGGGGTTAGCAGTGTGGTTAGGGTTAGGGTTGGGGTTAGCAGTGTGGTTAGGGTTAGGGTTGGGGTTAGCAGTGTGGTTAGGGTTAGGGTTGGGGTTAGCAGTGTGGTTAGGGTTAGGGGTTGGGGTTAGCAGTGTGGTTAGGGTTAGGGGTTGGGGTTAGCGGTTCGGTTTAAGAGGTTTATGTTAGGGGTTATGGTTAGTGGTTCGGTTTAAGAGGGTTTATGTTAGGGGTTAGGGTTAGGCATTAGTGTTAGCAGTGTGGTTAAGGTTAGGCATTAGGGTTAGCAATGTGGTTAAGGTTAACAATTAGGGTTAGCAGTGTGGTTAAGGTTAAGGTTAGGGTTAGGGTTAGTGTTAGCAGTGTGGTTAAGGTTAAGGTTAGGGTTAGGGTTAGTGTTAGCAGTGTGGTTAAGGTTAAGGTTAAGGTTAGGGTTAGTGTTAGCAATGTGGTTAAGGTTAGGGTCAGTTAGATTTAAAATCAGTTGCATTACTTTGTGCCAGCTAGTGACCACACTGCAGAGCTGCCTCCAGAACAACGTTAATGACCATAAAATACCAATTTGCCTCCAGAACAACATTCATGGCAATAAATGCCAACCTGCTTCTCTGTGCAGTCCTACCTAGCCCAGCATGACCAGTCTCTGTTCCTGGACACTACCCTGAATTAGAGACGCTGAGGCTGCCCAATCAGTAGCCATCTGCTTAGCTGGGACCAGACCACCATATCATGATGCTAGTGGAGGCAAGGGGCCGGCCCCAACCTGGCAGAGTGCCCCCCCCCTCCTCCCCCACACACATCGTTTTACCAGAAATGGCCCTGTTTAATACCAGTGGTTTAGGAGTAGGCTCTCTTCACTGTCCACACACTCACACGCACACACACACACTCACACGCACACACACACACTCACACACACACACACACACACGCACACACACACGCACACACACACACACACACACACACACTCACACACACACACACACACACACACACACACAGACATCGACAAAGACATCGATACAGACATTGACAAACAGACATTGACACACACACACACACACACACACACACACACACACACACACACACACACACACACACACACACACTCCTGTGTCAATTACAGACAGCACGCGGTCCAGCCAAGGATATGGGACATTATTCATTAAATGCTGATTGTAAAATAATTGTGAGGTCAATCATTCACAGTGACAATTGTCAACACAATGTCAACTAATCTGAATAATGTAAATAAATAAACATCAATGACTTGTGACAATGTGACATTACTAAAAATACATGTTTGTCCTTAATGCTTTTTGTATTCTGGTTTTTGTGTTTGTGTAAAATGGTAACTCGTGACAACACCGTTCTGGTTTTATAATCCCACGTCGAGACAATATTCCCTCGTTAGATTCCCTTTGGTGGATTAAACCCTCGGCCATGGAAATCCATTTCACGAAGAGGCTCCCGACAAAAACAGTTGTTGTGCTGACGTTGCTCCCGGAGGCCGTGTGGAACTCGGTTGTGTTCCACAACCTTTCCTCTTCACAATAACAGCACTTACAGTTGGCCCGAGGGGCAGCTCTGAGCAGGGTAGAAATTTGACCAACTGACTTGATGGAAAGGTGGCATCCTATGACGGTGCCACGTTGAAAGTCACTGAAGTCTTTAGTAAGGCCATTCTACTGGTAATGTTTGTCTATGGAGATTGCATGGATGTGTGCTTGATTATATACACCTGTCAGCAACGGGTGTGGCTGCAATTTCCCAATCCACTAATTTTAAGGGGTGTCCACATACTTCTGTATAATTTGTGTATCTCTGCAAATGCGTGTTCTGTGTTCTAATGTAAGTAAATATAAATAATATGCATTCTTTCTCCGCTCTATATTAATTATTATTATTAATTATGTCGTTAATCAGGAGCTGATAAGGTCACTAAGATGGCTCCAGGGAGGGAGAAGGAGGGGAATCCTAGAATGAAACCAAGGAAAGGCCCTTGGTAGGTCGGCTGCTGTGAGCCGGTGACAGGGGGGCTGGAGGAGCTGTGGATCTAGGTAAAATATGCTGTGGACTGCTATAGTTTAGGGTTAGGGTTAGGGTTAGTTTAGCATCCGGCACTATGGAGTACTGTTGCTGCTTGTCAATGTGAGGAAACGACCGAAGACCTTCTATACTCTGTCCAATGGAGGGCAGAAGAGAGAAGGAACAAAAGGGAAGGAGGCCTGGGACTCTAGAAAAGAGAGGGAGACTGGAGCTGGAGAACACGAGGGGGGATAGGAGGGGGAGATAGAGATAGGAGGAGGGAGAGAGAGATAGGAGGGAGAGATAGGAGGTAGGGAGAGATAGGAGGGGGAGATAGAGATAGGAGGGGGAGAGAGAGAGATAGGAGGGAGAGATAGGAGGTAGGGAGAGATAGGAGGGGGAGATAGAGATAGGAGGGGAGAGAGAGATAGGAGGGAGTGATAGGAGGGAAAGGAGAGATAGGGAGGGAGAGATTGACAGGAGGGAGAGATTGATAGGAGGGAGGGAGAGATAGGAGGGAAGAGAGAGATAGGAGGGGGAGATAGAGATAGGTGGGAGGGAGAGAGAGATAGGAGGGAAGAGAGAGATAGGAGGGAGGGAGAGATAGGAGGGAAGAGAGAGATAGGAGGGGGAGAGAGAGATAGGAGGGAGGGAGAGATAGGAGGGGGAGAGAGATAGGAGGGAGGGGGAGATAGGAGGGGGAGAGAGAGATAGAAGAGTAGAGAGAGATAGAAGGGTAGAGAGAGATAGAAGAGTAGAGAGAGATAGAAGGGTAGAGAGAGATAGAAGGGTAGAGAGAGATAGGAGGGAGAGAGATAGGAGGGAGAGAGATAGGAGGGAGAGATAGGAGGGGAGAGAGAGATAGGAGAGGGAGATAGAGATAGGAGGGAGAGAGAGATAGGAGGGAGAGATAGGAGGGAAAGGAGAGATAGGAGGGAGAGATTGATAGGAGGGAGAGAGCGATAGGAGGGAGAGAGCGATAGGAGGGAGAGATAGGAGGGAAGAGAGAGATAGGAGGGGGAGATAGAGATAGGAGGGAGAGAGAGATAGAAGAGTAGAGAGAGATAGAAGAGTAGAGAGAGAGAAGGGTAGAGAGAGATAGAAGAGTAGAGAGAGATAGAAGGGTAGAGAGAGATAGAAGGGTAGAGAGAGATAGGAGGGAGAGAAATAGGAGGGAGAGAGATAGGAGGGAGAGAGAGATAGGAGGGGGAGATAGAGATAGGAGGGAGAGAGAGATAGGAGGGAAAGGATAGATAGGAGGGGGAGATTGATAGGAGGGAGAGAGCGATAGGAGGGGGAGAGAGAGATAGGAGGGAGGAGAGAGAGAGAGATAGGAGGGAAGAGAGAGAGAGGGGAGAGAGAGATAGGAGGGAGGGAGAGATAGGAGGGGAGAGAGATAGGAGGGAGGGAGAGATAGGAGGGGGAGAGAGAGATAGAAGAGTAGAGAGAGATAGAAGGGTAGAGAGAGATAGAAGAGTAGAGAGAGATAGAAAGGTAGAGAGAGATAGAAGGGTAGAGAGAGATAGGAGGGAGAGAGATAGGAGGGAGAGAGAGATAGGAGGGGGAGATAGAGATAGGAGGGAGAGAGAGATAGGAGGGAAAGGAGAGATAGGAGGGGGATATTGATAGGAGGGAGAGAGCGATAGGAGGGGGAGAGAGAGATAGGAGGGAGAGAGAGAGCTGGGAGAGAGAGACAGAAGGGTAGAGAGAAATAGGAGGGAGAGAGATAGATAGGAGTGGGCGAAGGGGAGATAGGAGGGGGAGAGAGGGAGGAGTGGGAGATGGGGAGATAGGAGGAGATAGGAGGGGAGAGAGATAGGAGTGGGAGAAGGGGAGATAGGAGGGGGAGAGAGAGATAGGAGGGGGAGAAAGAGATAGGAGGGGGAGAAGGGGAGATAGGAGGGGAGAGAGAGAGATAGGAGTGGGAGAAGGGGAGATAGGAGGGGGAGAGAGAGATAGGAGTGGGAGAGAGAGATAGGAGTGGGATAAGGGGAGATAGGAGGGGGAGAGAGAGGATGGGGAAAGAAAGAGATAGGAGGGGGAGAGAGAGCTAGTGGGAGAGAGAGATGAAAGAGACATCGTGTTAGCTGTGACCCATTCCTTTGTTAGTTTAACTTCACATGTTGAATGTTCCCTCGCTGCACTTTAAATTAACTCATCGCTCTAACTCCTGCTAGGCATCAAACCTCTGGAGAGAAACACACAAAAAAAGAGAGGAATAAATTAATAATGAGGCACTTTTCTAGCGGTGATCCAAACGGAGTAAAGAGCCAAAAAATATTTTGTTTGGCATATGGCACTTCTGATGCCATATGTGCCAGTTTCACAAAAATTGGCACAGAGGAAATAGAATGGTCAGTTGTAACTGCCAAAAACCCACCGTGAGGGCTGGGCAGAGAGAGAGAGAGAGAGAAGGGGGGGAGAGAGAGAGAGAGAGAGAGAGAAAGAGAGGTGGGGAGAGAGAGAAGGGGGGAGTGAGAGAGAGACAGAGAGAGAGAGAGAGAGACAGAGAGAGAGAGAGAGAGAGAGAGAGAGAGGGAGAGAGAGAAGGTGGGCTCGTGGGCTCAGAGAGAGATGGGCTCAGAGAGAGAGACAGAGAGAGAGAGAGAAGGGGGAGGGTAGAGAGAGAGAGACAGAGAGAGAGAGAGAAGGGGGAGGGTAGAGAGAGATAAGGGGGAGGGTAAAGAGAGATAGAGACAGAGAGAGAAGAGGAACAGAAAGAGAGAGAGAGAGAGAGAGAGAGAGTAGAGGAACAGAAAGAGAGACAGGGTAAAAATGCTTCAATGACTACACTGATGTCTGTCCAAAACCCCCCCAGCCCTCCTGTCCTAGTCCAGAACCAGGACAGGACAGGGAAGGGGAGAAGATTTCGAACAGATGAAATACATGACTGATATTTCCTCCGTGCATTCACCATGCTCCCCCTCCCTCTTCTGTATGTTGATGCCTTGTATTTCTAGGGGCCTCAGGGCCCCGGATAGACATACAGGCTGACAGACAGGTTGACATACAGGCTGACAGACAGGTTGACATACAGGCTGACAGACAGGTTGACATACAGGCTGACAGACAGGTTGACATACAGGCTGACAGAGAGGTTGACATACAGGCTGACAGACAGGTTGACATACAGGCTGACAGACAGGTTGACATACAGGCTGACAGACAGTTTGACATACAGGCTGACAGACAGACAAACAGAGAACAGAACAGAACAGACAGACATACAGGCTGACAGACAGACAGACAGACAGACAGACAGACAGACAGACAGACAGACAGACAGACAGACAGACAGACAGACAGACAGACAGACAGACAGACAGACGACAGACAGACAGACAGACAGACAGACAGACAGACAGACAGACAGACAGACAGACAGACAGAACAGAACAGACAGACATACAGGCTGACAGACAGGTTGACAGACAGACAGACAGACAGACAGACAGACAGACAGACAGACAGACAGACAGACAGACAGACAGACAGACAGACAGACAGAACAGAACAGACAGACAGACAGACAGACAGACAGACAGACAGACAGACAGACAGACAGACAGACAGACAGACAGACAGACAGAACAGACAGACAGACAGACAGACAGACAGACAGACAGACAGACAGACAGACAGACAGACAGACAGACAGACAGACAGACAGACAGACAGACAGAGAGAGAGAGAGAACAGAGGCTGTGTGTGAAATTAGTTTGGCCACAGAGCGACTCCTCTGTGTGTGTGTGTGTGTGTGTGTGTTTGTCTGTGTGTGTGTGTGTGTGTGTCTGTGTGTGTGTGTGTGTGTGTGTGTCTGTGTGTGTGTGCTGTTTGTTGGAGCCAGGCCAGCATTTGCCCGGGTATGTGTGTGTCAGTGTATGTGTGTGCTCTTTGATGGGGCCAACCAATGTGTGTGTGAGTGTTTGTTTGCTTTTGTGTGTCCATCGTACACAAACACCCACTCTGACCTCTCCCTCCCTCCCTCCCCCTGTCCGTCCGTCTGTCCGTCCGTACCTGTCCCACATCCCCAGTCCTTTGCCCCATCCTATGTCCCCAGTCCTCTGTCCCAAAAAGCACACTATTGGCACGGTCCCATCCTACCCCCATTCACCCTCTCTCATCACCACCCTGTCCCTATTCTCTCTTCCCTCCTCCCTCTCCTCCCCCTAATCACCACCCTGTCCCTATTCTCTCTTCCCTCCTCCTCTCCTCCCCCTATCACCACCCTGTCCCTATTCTCTCTTCCCTCCTCCCTCTCCTCCCCCTATCACCACCCTGTCGCTATTCTCTCTTCCCTCCTCCCTCTCCTCCCCCTATCACCACCCTGTCCCTATTCTCTCTTCCCTCCTCCCTCTCCTCCGCCCTATCACCACCCTGTCCCTATTCTCTCTTCCCTCCTCCCTCTCCTCCACCCTATCACCACCCTGTCGCTATTCTCTCTTCCCTCCTCCCTCTCCTCCCCTATCACCACCCTGTCCCTATTCTCTCTTCCTCCTCCCTCTCCTCCCCCTATCACCACCCTGTCGCTATTCTCTCTTCCCTCCTCCCTCTCCTCACCCCTATCACCACCCTGTCCCTATTCTCTCTTCCCACCTCCCTCTTCCCTCCTCCTTCTCCTCCCCCATCACCACCCTGTCCCTCCTCCCTCTCCTCTCCTCCCTCTCCTCTCCCCTATCACCACCCTGTCCCTATTCTCTCTTCCCTCCTCTCTCTCCCCTATCACCACCCTGTCCCTATTCTCTCTTCCCTCCTCCCTCTCCTCCGCCCTATCACCACCCTGTCCCTATTCTCTCTTCCCTCCTCCCTCTCCTCCCCCTATCACCACCCTGTCGCTATTCTCTCTTCCCTCCTCCCTCTCCTCCCCTATCACCACCCTGTCCCTATTCTCTCTTCCCTCCTCCCTCTCCTCCCCCTATCACCACCCTGTCGCTATTCTCTCTTCCCTCCTCCCTCTCCTCACCCCTATCACCACCCTGTCCCTATTCTCTCTTCCCACCTCCCTCTTCCCTCCTCCTTCTCCTCCCCCATCACCACCCTGTCCCTCCTCCCTCTCCTCTCCTCCCTCTCCTCTCCTCCCTCTCCTCTCCCTATCACCACCCTGTCCCTATTCTCTCTTCCCTCCTCTCTCTCCCCCTATCACCACCCAGTCCCTATTCTCTCTTCCCTCCCCCTCTCCTCCCCCATCACCACCCTGTCCCTATTCTCTCTTCCCTCCTCCCTCTCCTCCCCCTATCACCACCCTGTCCCTATTCTCTCTTCCCTCCTCCCTCTCCTCCCCCATCACCACCCTGTCCCTATTCTCTCTTCCCTCCTCCCTCTCCTCCCCCATCACCACCCTGTCCCTATTCTCTCTTCCCTCCTCCCTCTCCTCCCCCATCACCACCCTGTCCCTATTCTCTCTTCCCTCCTCCCTCTCCCCCTATCACCACCCTGTCCCTATTCTCTCTTCCCTCCTCCCTCTCCTCCCCCTATCACCACCCTGTCCCTATTCTCTCTTCCCTCCTCTCTCTCCTCCCCCATCACCACCCTGTGTCTATTCTCTCTTCCCTCCTCCCTCTCCTCCCCCTATCACCACCCTGTGTCTATTCTCTCTTCCCTCCTCCCTCTCCTCCCCTATCACCACCCTGTCCCTATTCTCTCTTCCCTCCTCCCTCTCCTCCCCCTATCACCACCCTGTCCCTATTATCTCTTCCCTCCTCCCTCTCCTCCCCCATCACCACCCTGTACCTATTCTCTCTTCCCTCCTCCCTCTCCTCCCCCTATCACCACCCTGTCCCTATTCCCTCTTCCCTCCTCCCTATCCTCACCCCTATCACCACCCTGTCCCTATTCTCTCTTCCCTCCTCCCTCTCCTCCCCCTATCACCACCCTGTCCCTATTCTCTCTTCCCTCCTCCCTCTCCTCCCCCATCACCACCCTGTCCCTATTCTCTCTTCCCTCCTCCCTCTTCCCTCCTCCCTCTTCTCCCCCATCACCACCCTGTCCCTATTCTCTCTTCCCTCCTCCCTCTCCTCCCCCTATCACCACCTGTCCATATTCTCTCTTCCCTCCTCCCTCTCCTCCCCCTATCACCACCCTGTCCCTATTCCCTCTTCCCTCCTCCCTATCCTCACCCCTATCACCACCCTGTCCCTATTCTCTCTTCCCTCCTCCCTCTCCTCCCCCTATCACCACCTGTCCATATTCTCTCTTCCCTCCTCCCTCTCCTCCCCCTATCACCACCCTGTCCCTATTCTCTCTTCCCTCCTCCCTCTCCTCCCCCAACACCACCCTGTCCCTATTCTCTCTTCCCTCCTCCCTCTCCTCCCCCATCACCACCCTGTCCCTATTCTCTCTTCCCTCCTCCCTCTCCTCCCCCATCACCACCCTGTCCCTATTCTCTCTTCCCTCCTCCCTCTCCTCCCCCTATCACCACCCTGTCCCTATTCTCTCTTCCCTCCTCCCTCTCCTCCCCCAACACCACCCTGTCCCTATTCTCTCTTCCCTCCTCCCTCTCCTCCCCCATCACCAACCTGTCCCTATTCTCTCTTCCCTCCTCCCTCTCCTCCCCTATCACCACCCTTTCCCTATTCTCTCTTCCCTCCTCCCTCTCCTCCCCCATCACCACCCTGTCCCTATTCTCTCTTCCCTCCTCCCTCTCCTCCCCCTATCACCACCCTGTCCCTATTCCCTCTTCCCTCCTCCCTCTCCTCCCCCTATCACCACCCTGTCCCTATTCCCTCTTCTCTCCTCCCTCTCCTCCCCCTATCACCACCCTGTCCCTATTCCCTCTTCCCTCCTCCCTCTCCTCCCCCCTATCACCACCCTGTCCCTATTCCCTCTTCCCTCCTCCCTCTCCTCCCCCCTATCACCACCCTGTCCCTATTCTCTCTTCCCTTCTCTTTGTCCTCAGGGCAAATGTCTTACCTTGTCTTCCCTTGTCTTCCCCTGTCTTCCCCTGTCTTCCCTTGTCTTCCCCTGTCTTCCCTTGTCTTACCCTGTCTTCCCCTTGTCTTCCCCTGTCTTCCCCTGTCTTCCCTTGTCTTCCCCTGTCTTCCCTTGTCTTACCCTGTCTTCCCCTTGTCTTACCCTCTCTTCTCCTGTCTTCCCCTGTCTTCCCATTGTCTTCCCTTGTCTTCCCATTGTCTTCCCTTGTCTTCCCCTTGTCTTCCCCTGTCTTCCCTTGTCTTACCCTGTCTTCCCCTTGTCTTCCCCTGTCTTCTCCTGTCTTCCCCTGTCTTCCCATTGTCTTCCCTTGTCTTCCCCTGTCTTCCCCTGTCTTCACCTGTCTTCCCCTTGTCTTCCCCTTGTCTTACCTTGTCTTCCCTTGTCTTCCCCTGTCTTCACCTGTCTTCCCCTGTCTTCCCCTGTCTTCCCCTGTCTTCCCCTTGTCTTACCTTGTCTTACCCTGTCTTCACCTGTCTTCCCTTGTCTTACCTTGTCTTCCCCTGTCTTCCCCTGTCTTCCCTTGTCTTCCCCTGTCTTCCCCATATCTTCCCTGTCTTCCCCTTATCTTCCCCTGTCTTCCCCTTATCTTCCCTATCTTCCCCCTTCCCCTGTCTTCCCCTGTCTTCCCCTTGTCTTCCCTTGTCTTCCCCTGTCTTCCCTTGCCTTCCCCTTATCTTCCCCTGTCTTCCCATTATCTTCCATATCTTCCCCCTTCCCCTGTCTTCCCCTTATCTTCCCCTGTCTTCCCCTGCCTTCCCCTGTCTTCCCTATCTTCCCCCTTCTCCTGTCTTCACCTTGTCTTCCCTTGTCTTCCCCTGTCTTCCCTTGCCTTCCCCTTATCTTCCCCTGTCTTCCCATTATCTTCCCTATCTTCCCCCTTCCCCTGTCTTCCCCTTATCTTCCCTTGTCTTCCCCTGTCTCCCCCTGTCTTCCCCTGTCTTCCCCTTATCTTTCCATGTATTCCCTTGTCTTCCCCTGTCTTCCCTTGTCTTCCCCTCTCTTCCCCTTATCTTCCCCTGTCTTCCCTTGTCTTCCCCTGTCTTCCCCTTATCTTCCCTGTCTTCCCCTTATCTTCCCCTGTCTTCCCCTGTCTTCCCCTTATCTTACCCTGTCTTCCCCTGTCTTCCCCCGTCTTCCCCCGTCTTCCCCTTATCTTCCCTGTCTTCCCCTTATCTTCCCTGTCTTCCCTTTTCTTCCCCTGTCTTCCCCTGTCTTCCCCTTGTCTTCCCTTGTCTTCCCCTGTCTTCCCTTGCCTTCCCCTTATCTTCCCCTGTCTTCCCCTTATCTTCCCCTGTCTTCCCCTGTCTTCCCCCCGTCTTCCCTGGTCTTCCCCTGTCTTCCCCTGTCTTCCCCCGTCTTCCCCTGTCTTCCCCTGTCTTCCCCTTGTCTTCCCTGGTCTTCCCCTGTCTTCCCCTTATCTTCCCTATCTTCCCCTTATCTTCCCTATCTTTCCCCTTCCCCTGTCTTCCCTTGTCATCCCCTGTCTTCCCCTGTCTTCCCCTGTCTTCACCTGTCTTCCCTTGTCTTACCCTGTCTTCCCCCGTCTTCCCCTGTCTTCCCCTGTCTTCCCCTTGTCGTCCCTGGTCTTCCCCTGTCTTCCCCTGTCTTCCCCTGTCTTCCCCTTATCTTCCCCTGTTTTCCCCTTATCTTCCCTTGTCTTCCCTTATCTTCCCCTGTCTTCCCCTTGTCTTCCCTTGTCTTCCCCTGTCTTCCCCTGTCTTCCCTTATCTTCCCCTGTCTTCCCCTTATCTTTCCTATCTTCCCCCTTCCCCTGTCTTCCCCTGTCTTCCCCTGTCTTCCCCTGTCTTCCCTTATCTTCCCCTGTCTTCCCCTGTCTTCCCTTATCTTCCCCTGTCTTCCCCTTATCTTTCCTATCTTCCCCCTTCCCCTGTCTTCCCCTGTCTTCCCCTGTCTT
This sequence comes from Oncorhynchus nerka, assembly GCF_034236695.1. Taxonomy (NCBI): domain Eukaryota; kingdom Metazoa; phylum Chordata; class Actinopteri; order Salmoniformes; family Salmonidae; genus Oncorhynchus; species Oncorhynchus nerka. Next base: position 7,178,420 of record NC_088422.1, on the reverse strand, counting down.
CCCCCGTCTTCCCTTATCTTCCCCTGTCTTCCCCTTATCTTCCCCTGTCTTCCCTTATCTTCCCCTGTCTTCCCTTATCTTCCCCTGTCTTCCCCTTATATTCCCCTGTCTTCCCCTTGTCTTCCCCCTGTCTACCCCTGTCTTCCCCTTATCTTCCCCTGTCTTCCCCTTATCTTCCCCTGTCTTCCCCTGTCTTCCCTTGTCTTCCCCTGTCTTCCCTTATCTTCCCCTGTCTTCCCCTCCTCCATCCCTCTTACCCTCCACCTTTTCATCTTTCTAGAGGTTGAATATGTAAATGCTCAGTATGACATCAATACTACGTGTTTTCCTCTGGTAACATTCATATTTCATATTTAATTCCATATTTAATTCCATCACAGAGTTCATGATATTGTTTTTCTAACTTCCTCAAAAATATCCTCTATCATCAAACAACAAACTGTCCATTTAAACAGTTTTTTTTTGTGTGTGT
>NC_088422.1:7162948-7175448 GCF_034236695.1 Oncorhynchus nerka | reverse complement strand
AGGAACACAGACTTTAATTCCTACCTGCTTTGTTTATGTTTTCAAATACTTTAAGACTTAAGACACGAGTCCTGCTGCCGAAACCTCATCTCCTCCTCACACCCTCGTGTCCGATGTGGTTTTGGGGGAACACGTTGACAACTCAGGCCTTATAGGGTAAGGAATTTGAGACCTGTTACCAGGAAGCCAGCCAAAACACGTGATGGTGTTCAGTTCCCCTGAGTGTTAATCTATCCCATACACTAGGCCTCAAGGAGAGATAGAGATAGAGACAGACAGAGAGAGAGAGAGATATGAACAGAAAGAGTGAGACAGAGACAGAGAGGAGAGATGGAGAGATGTAGAGAGAGATTAATAGAGAGAGACAGAGAAAGAGGAGAGAGATGTATTAGAGAGAGAGAGAGACAGAGAGAGAGAGAGAGAGAGAGAGAGAGAGATATGGAGACATAGATGGAGACAGAGAGGGAGGATGGAGAGAGAGTGAGAGAGAGAGAGAGAGAGAAGAGAGAGAGAGAGAATGAGGAGAGAGAGAGAGAGAATGAGGAGAGAGAGACAGAGACAGAGAGGGAGGAGAGAGAGACAGAGAGAGATAAATAGAAAGAGACAGAGAGAGAGAGAGAGAGACAGAGGCCAAGAGAGAGAGAGGGGAGAGAGAGAGATAAAGAAGGAAGGTGGGGGGAGGGGGTTGATTTTACCCAACACTGAAGAGGCTGGGTTGCGAGGGAAAGACGGTCCTGCAACGAGCACCAAATGTTCCTTTGCAAACTCTAGTGTGTAACTCATTGAAATGTTTGGCAGTGGTCTGTCCTCGTGCAGATCTGAGCAGTTTGCATCCTCGCTAACTTCTAATATAGTGCTGGGTCAATCTCCTGGGTAGAGTAGAGTCTCCTCCGTATCCGTCGCCTAGTAAGATGGCATGACGCTTCTCATTAGTGTAACACAGCTCCGACTGAGGCCCAGGCACTGCAGCTCAATGTCCAGTTAAATATTGCAGAGATTGGCCAAAGTTTACTGGTATCATAAGTGTCCCCCATTTAATTCCTGTTTCCCCCCCCCTGGACCTTGATCCTCTCTACTCATTATAGTCAGGGTGCTTTAACATCCTCTTAGTTCAGCCTGGTCTCATAGATTAGACGTAACATACTAAATGTAAATCCAGGAAACATGTAAATTAGTAAGATATGTTACGTTTGGTTACATAAGACAGGTGGTTACTTAAAAAGGCAAAAGTTGCCCGTTTGAATCTTTCGATTTTGTAGCTAATTAGAAACTTTGGAACTAATTACAACTTCTTAGGCTATTTTGCAACTACGTAGAATGTTAGCTAACTCTTCCCCCTTAACCCTAAAGTCCCTTAACTCTCTCCATCTAACGAAGAAACCACTCACAATGCTACGTCAACATCCAATGAAAGCATCAGTTGAAAGTTACAGTTCACTCTGTGGCGATAGCACACACACACACACACACACACACACACACACACACACACACACACACAATCACACACACACACACACACACACACACACACACACACACACACACATCCCCTCGGTCTCCTTTCCCCAGCATCCTCTGCCCCGTGTGTTCCCATGGAGTACAACAACCACAGTGGTTTCTATCTCTGCTGTGTGAACTTTTTAATGTGATTATTTTAGGTGAAAAAAGTGGGGTCAGATCCTTAATTAAATGTAATAAGAATATTGTAGATATATTTATTCAAATTGCCTAGCCTATACTGAGGACACAAGACGGCGCCGACAGAGGGCTGCCTATTTAGTCCTTAAGAAACTTTGCAGTATTTTGTTTGTTTATGTATAATTTCTTACATTGTTAGCCCAGATAATCTTAAGTGTTATTACATACAGCCGGGAAGAACTATTAGATATCAGAGAGATGTCAATTTACCAGCACTTCGACCAGTAATCGACTTTCCCAAAGTGGATCCTTTGTCTGAACCTCCTCCAAACAAAATAACATTTTTAACAAACAGAATAACAAACAAAATAACAAAATAACAAAATAACAACTGATTCCAGAGGCTGACACGCCGGAGAAGAGGTAGACGGAGCAGTTTTCTGGTCAGACTTCGGAGGCGTACACACCACCCACCGCTACCGGAAGTCATTACTCACTAATGTCCAGTCTTAGATAACAAGGTACTTACGAAATTAGGGCAATTTTAATGAACGTTTGAGTTTTAACATCTTTAGCATTTAGCATAGCGCATTTGCATTTCCAGAGCTCTGGATGGGACAAACGTCTCAGGTAGGAGCAAGAGGTTAACGGAAAAAGCACACCATCATAATCAGTACAACCTTCAACAAAAAACAAGCCAAACAGGTACCCGCCATGTTGTGGAGTCAACAGAAGTCAGAAATAGCATTATAAATTTCACTTACCTTTGATGATCTTCATCAGAATGCACTCCCAGGAATCCCAGTTACACAATACAAATCCAAATTTATGACACGCAGGCCAGACGAAAAGTCAAAAATTCCATTACAGGTCGTAGAAACCTCCCACTATAGAATCAATCTATAGGCTGTTTTTAACATAAATCTTCAATATTGTTTCAACCGGAGAATTCCTTTGTCTTTAGAAATGAAAAGGAACGCAGCTACCTCTCACGCGGGTGCGCCTGAGTGAGCTCATGGCACTCTGCCAGACCCCTGACTCAAACAGCTCTCATTCCCCCCTCCTTCACACAAAAAGCCTGAAACAAGGTTCTAAAGACTGTTGACATCTAGTGGAAGATTCTGAAGTGACAATATGACCCCATAGACACTGTATATTGATAGCAAACCTACAAACCTCAGATTTCCCTCTTCCTGGTTAGATTTTTTTTTCAGGTTTTTGCCTGCCATATGAGTTCTGTTATACTCACAGACATCATTCAACCATTTTAGAAACATCAGTGTTTTCTATCCAAATCCACTAGTAATATGCATATCTTAGCGTCTGGGCCTGTGTAGCAGGCAGTTGACTCTGGGCACCTTATTCATCCAAGCTACTCAATACTGCCCCCAGCCATAACAAGTTACAGACAACAGTGAGTTAAATATAACAGTGAGTTAAATATAACAGTGAGATACTATAACAGTGCGTTAAAGACAACAGTGAGTTAAAGACAACAGTGAGATAAAGATAACAGTGAGATACTATAACAGTGAGATAACAGTGAGATACTATAACAGTGAGATAACAGTGAGATACTATAACAGTGAGATAACAGTGAGTTAAAGATAACAGTGAGTTAAAGATAACAGTGAGTTAAAGATAACAGTGAGTTAAAGATAACAGTGAGTTAAAGATAACAGTGAGATAATATAACAGTGAAATGCTGAGTTAAATATAACAAAGATTGAATACAAATAGAAAAATAAATAATAGTAACATGGCTAAACATGTGTGTGTGCATTTGTGTGTGGTGTTTGTGTGTGTGGTGTGTGTGTGTGTGTGTGTGTCCCTGTGTGTTATGTGTGTGGTAGTGTGTGCGTGTGTGTGCCAATGTGTGTCCCTCCAAAGGTCTGTGTGGTTTGTGTGTGTGTGTGTGTTGTGTGTGTGTGTGTGTGTGTGTTGTCTGTGTGATTTGTCCAGGATATTAGTAGTCTGTGCATCAAGTCCAGTGCAAGAAATCAAGTAATTATTTGTTTTTAATGGCTCAATGCAGGTAGTCTTGGTAGCCAGTGGCTTGGGGGTAGAAGCTGTTCAGGGTCCTGTTGGTTCCAGACTGGGACGCACTTTGTGCGTGGACAGAGAGAACAGTCTATTCATTGGGCCAGCATCTGACTTCCAACAGCAGAGGTCCTGGATGGTAGGAACAGTTCCTGGCTCGAACAAGGAAAAGCAACTTTTGGGATTAGCATTCGGATGAGGAAATTCAGATATGTGAAAATATGTTGAAAAGATGTGAAAAGATGTTGAAAAGATGTGAACATATCTTGAAAAGATGTGAAAAGATGTTGAAAAGATGTGAAAATATGTTGAAAATATGTTGAAAAGATGTGAAAAGATGTTGAAAAGATGTTGAAAAGATGTGAAAAGATGTGAAAAGATGTGAAAATATGTTGAAAAGATGTGAAAATATGTGAAAAGATGTGAAAAGATGTGAAAATATGTTGAAAATATGTTGAAAAGATGTGAAAAGATGTTGAAAAGATGTGAAAATATGTTGAAAATATGTTGAAAATATGTGAAAATATGTTGAAAAGATGTGAAAAGATGTTGAAAGATTACTGAAAAATGTGAAAATATGTTGAAAAGATGTGAAAAGATGTTGAAAACATGTGAAAATATGTTGAAAATATGTTGAAAAGATGTTGAAAAGATGTGAAAAGATGTTGAAAAGATGTGAAAATATGTTGAAAATATGTTGAAAAGATGTGAAAAGATGTGAAAATATGTGGAAAATATGTTGAAAAATGTGAAAAGATGTTGAAAAGATGTGAAAATATGTTGAAAATATGTTGAAAAGATGTGAAAAGATGTGAAAATATATTGAAAAGATGTTGAAAATATGTGAAAATATATTGAAAAGATGTGAAAAGATGTGAAAATATGTTAAAAGATGTGAAAATATGTTAAAAAGATGTGAAAATACATGTTGAAAAGATGTGAAAAGATGTGAAAATATATGGAAAATATGTTGAAAAGATGTTGAAAAGATGTGAAAATATATGAAAAGATGTGAAAATATGTTGAAAATATGACTTGAAAAGATGTGAAAAGATGTGAAAATATATTGAAAATATGTTGAAAAGATGTGAAAATATGTGAAAAGATTTGAAAATATTGAAAATATGTTGAAAAGATGCAAAAAGTTTTTTGAAAATCCTCTTGAAAAACGAAAAGATGTGAAAATATGTTGAAAAGATGCAAAAGATGTGAAAATATGTTGAAAATATGTGAAAAGATGTTGAAAAGATGTGAAAAGATGTGAAAATATATTGAAAATATGTTGAAAAGATGCGAAAAGATGTGAAAATATGTTGAAAATATGTTGAAAAGATGCGAAAAGATGTGAAAATATGTTGAAAATATGTTGAAAAGATGTTGAAAAGATGTGAAAAGATGTTGAAAAGATGTTAAAATATGTTGAAAATATGTTGAAAATATGTGAAAAGATGTTGAAAAGATGTTGAAAATATGTTGAAAAGATGTGAAAATATGTTAAAGATGTTGAAAAGATGTGAAAAGATGTTGAAAAGATGTTAAAATATGTTGAAAATATGTTGAAAATATGTGAAAAATGTTAAAAGATGTAAAATAATAAACATATGTTGAAAAAAAAATAGTTGAAAATATGCATTGAAAAGATCAAAATTTGAAAATATGTTGAAAAGAAAAAGATGTTGTAAAGATGTGCAAAATAGGGCATGAAAAGATGTGAAAATATGTTGAAAATATGTTGAAAAGATGGAAAATATTTTGAATTTATTTAAAGATGTGAAAATAATGTGAAAAGATGTGAAAATATTTGAAAATATGTTGAAAAGATGCAAAAGATGTGAAAATATGTTGAAAATATGTGAAGGGTCTTTGAAAAGATGTTGAAAAGATGTTGAAAAGATGTGAAAATATATGAAAAGATGTGAAAATATGTTGAAAATATGTTGAAAAGATGTGAAAAGATCAAAAGACAAAAAGATGTGAAAATTATCTGAAAAGACTAAAATTGTTTGAAAATATGTTCAAAAGATGTGAAAATATGTTGAAAATATGTTGAAAAGATTGAAAAGATGTGAAAATATGTTGAAAATATGTTGAAAAGATGTGAAAAGATGTTGAAAAGATGTGAAAATATGTTGAAAATATGTTGAAAAGATGTTGAAAAGATGTGCAAAAGATGTTGAAAAGATGTTAAAATATGTTGAAAATATGTTGAAAATATTTGAAAATATGATTTGAAAAGATGTGAAAATATGTTGAAAATATGTTGAAAAGCTGAAAATACTTGAAAATATGTTGAAAAGATGTGAAAATATGTGAAAAGATGTGAAAATATGTTGAAAATATGTTGAAAAGATGTGAAAAGATGTTGAAAAGATGTGAAAATATATTGTAAAGATGTGAAAATATGTTGAAAATATGTTGAAAAGATGTGAAAAGATGTGAAAATATATCGAAAAGATGTTGAAAAGATGTGAAAAGATGTTATAAAAGATGTGAAAATATGTTAAAAAGATGTGAAAATATGTTAAAAAGATGTGAAAATATGTTGAAAAGATGCTAAAAGAAATGTGAAAATATGTTGAAAAGATGTGAAAAGATGTGAAAATATGTTTGAAAAGATGTGAAAAGATGTGAAAAGATGTGAAAATATGCAAAACAATTGAAAAGATGTGAAAAGATGTGAAAATATGTTGAAAAGATGTTGAAAAATGTGAAAATATGTTGAAAAGATGTGAAAAATGACTGAAAATATATTGAAAATATGTTGAAAAGATGTGAAAAGATGTGAAAAGATTGAAATTATTTGAAAATATGTTGAAAAGATGTTGAAAATATGTTGAAAAGATGTATAAAATAGGCTGAAAATATGTTGCTTTATGAGGGCAGCGTGGAAAAGATGTTGAAAAGATGTGAAAAGATGTACTGTTTGAAAAGATGTGAAAATATGTTAAAAAGATGTGAAAATATGTTGAAAATATGTTGAAAAGATGTTGAAAAGATGTGAAAAGATGTTGAAAAGATGTGAAAATATGTTGAAAATATGTTGAAAATATGTGAAAATATGTTGAAAAGATGTGAAAAGATGTTGAAAAGATGTTGAAAATATGTGAAAATATGTTGAAAAGATGTGAAAAGATGTTGAAAATATGTTGAAAATATGTTGAAAAGATGTTGAAAAGATGTGAAAAGATGTTGAAAAGATGTGAAAATATGTTGAAAATATGTTGAAAAGATGTGAAAAGATGTGAAAATATGTGGAAAATATGTTGAAAAGATGTGAAAAGATGTTGAAAAGATGTGAAAATATATGAAAAGATGTGAAAATATGTTGAAAATATGTTGAAAAGATGTGAAAAGATGTGAAAATATATTGAAAAGATGTTGAAAATATGTGAAAATATATTGAAAAGATGTGAAAAGATGTGAAAAGATGTGAAAATATATTGAAAAGATGTTGAAAAGATGTGAAAAGATGTTGAAAAGATGTTAAAATATGTTGAAAATATGTTGAAAATATGTGAAAAGATGTTTGAAAAGATGTTGAAAATATCTTGAAAAGATGTGAAAATATGTTGAAAAATCTTGAAAAGATGTGAAAAGATGTTGAAAAGATGTTAAAATATGTTGAAAATATGTTGAAAATATGTGAAAATATGTTGAAAAGATGTGAAAATAGTTGAAAATATTTGAAAAGATGTGAAAATATGTTGAAAATATGTTGAAAAGATGTGAAAATATGTGGAAAATATGTTGAAAAGAGAAAAGAAACAAAGATGAAAAAATGAAAAATGTAAAACATGATTCCATATGTTGAAAAGATGTGAAAATATGTTGAAAATATGTTGAAAAGATGTGAAAATATGTGAAAAGATGTGAAAATATGTTGAAAATATGTTGAAAAGATAAAAGATGTGAAAATATGTTGAAAATATGTGAAAAGATGTTGAAAAGATTTTGAAAAGATGTGAAAATTTATGAAAAGATGTGAAAATATTTGAAAATATTTGCAAAAGATGTGAAAAGATGTGAAAGCGTCTCATGTTGAAAAGATGTGAAAATATATTGAAAAGATGTTGAAAATATGTGAAAATATGTTCAAAAGATGTGAAAATATATGAAAAGATGTGAAAATATGTTGAAAATATGTTGAAAAGATGTGAAAAGATGTGAAAATATGTTGATAAATATATGTTGAAAAGATTTGAAAAGATGTTGAAAAGATGTGAAAATAGTTGAAAATCCCAGTTGAAAAGATGAAAATGTGAAAATTTAAAGATGTTAAAATATGTTGAAAATATGTTGAAAATATGTGAAAATATGTTGAAAAGATGTGAAAATATGTTGAAAATATGTTGAAAAGATGTGAAAATATGTTGAAAATATGTTGAAAAGATGTGAAAATATGTGAAAAGATGTGAAAATATGTTGAAAAGATGTGAAAATATGTTGAAAAGATGTGAAAATATGTTGAAAATATGTTGAAAAGATGTGAAAAGATGTTGAAAAGATGTGAAAATATATTGTAAAGATGTGAAAATATGTTGAAAATATGTTGAAAAGATGTGAAAAGATGTGAAACCTCTCGAAAAGATGTTGAAAAGATGTGAAAAGATGTTGAAAAGATGTGAAAATATGTTAAAAAGATGTGAAAATATGTTAAAAGATTGAAAATATGTTGAAAAGAAAAAGATGTGAAAATATGTTGAAAAGATGTGAAAAGATGTGGAAAATATGTTGAAAAGATGTGAAAAGATGTGAAAAGATGTGAAAATATGTTGAAAATATGTTGAAAAGATTTGAAAAGATGTGAAAATATATTGAAAAGATGTTGACATCAAAATATGTGAAAATATGTTGAAAAGATGTGAAAAATATTGAAAATATATTGAAAATATGTGAAAAGATGTGAAAAGATGTAAAAGATGAAATTATGTTGAAAATATGTTGAAAAGATGTTGAAAATATGTTGAAAAGATGTGAAAATAAAGACAAAGATGTTAAAAAAGATGTGAAAAGATAAAAGATGTGAAAATATAAAAGATGTGAAAATAGTTGAAAATATGTTGAAAAGATGAGAAAATATGTGAAAAGACTAAAATATGTTGAGAAAATATGTTGAAAAGATGCAAAAAGATGTGAAAAGATGTTGAAAAGATGTTGAAAAGATGTGAAAATAATTAAAAGATGTGAAAATATGTTGAAAAGATGTGAAAAGATGTGAAAAAATGTTGAAAAGAAAAAGATAAAAATATGTGGAAAATATGTTGAAAAGATGTGAAAAGATGTGAAAATATGTTGAAAATATGTTGAAAAGATGTGAAAAGATGTGAAAATATATTGAAAAGATGTTGAAAATATGTGAAAATATGTTGAAAAGATGTGAAAATATGTTGAAAATATATTGAAAAGATGTGAAAAGATGTTGAAAAGATGTGAAAATATGTTGAAAATATGTTGAAAATATGTTGAAAAGATGTGAAAAGATGTGAAAAGATGTGAAAATATGTTGAAAATATGTTGAAAAGATGTTGAAAATATGTTGAAAAGATGTTGTGAAAAGATGTGAAAATATGGGTTGAAAAGATGTGAAAAGATGTTGAAAAGATGTAGAAAATATGTTGAAAATATGTTGAAAATATGTCTGAAAATATGTTGAAAAGATGTGAAATATTTGTTTTGAAAATATGTTGAAAAAGTGAAAAGATGTGAAAAATATCGAAAAGATGTTGAAAAGATAGAAAATATGTTGAAAATATGTTGAAAAGATGTGAAAGATGTGAAAATATGTTGAAAAGATGTGAAAAGATGTTGAAAAGATGTGAAAATATCTTGAAAAGATGTGAAAAGATGTTGAAAAGATGTGAAAATATGTTGAAAATATGTTGAAAAGATGTGAAAATATGTTGAAAAGATGTTGAAAAGATGTGAAAAGATGTTGAAAAGATGTGAAAATATGTTGAAAAGATGTGAAAATATGTTGAAAAGATGTGAAAAGATGTGAAAAGATGTGAAAATATTATGTTGAAAATATGTTGAAAAGATGTTGAAAATATGTTGAAAAGATGTGAAAATATGTTGAAAAGATGTGAAAATATGTTGAAAATATGTTGAAAAGATGTTGAAAAGATGTGAAAATATGTTGAAAAGATGTGAAAAGATGTTGAAAATATGTTGAAAATATGTTGAAAATATGTTGAAAAGATGTTGAAAAGATGTGAAAAGATGTTGAAAAGATGTGAAAATATGTTGAAAATGTGTTGAAAATATGTGAAAATATGTTGAAAAGATGTGAAAATATGTTGAAAATATGTTGAAAAGATGTGAAAAGATGTGAAAATATGTGGAAAATATGTTGAAAAGATGTGAAAAGATGTGAAAATATATTGAAAAGATGTTGAAAAGATGTGAAAATATATGAAAAGATGTGAAAATATGTTGAAAATATGTTGAAAAGATGCAAAAAGATGTGAAAATATGAAAATATGTTGAAAATATGTTGAAAAGTGAAAATATGTTGAAAATATGTTGAAAAGATGAAAATATGTTGAAAAGATGTGAAAATATGTTGAAAATATGTGAAAAGATGTTGAAAAGATGTGAAAATATGTTGAAAAGATGTGAAAATATGTTGAAAATATGTTGAAAAGATGTGAAATGATGTTGAAAAGATGTGAAAATATGTTGAAAAGATGTGAAAATATGTTGAAAATATGTTGAAAAGATGTGAAAAGATGTGAAAAGATGTTGAAAATATGTTGAAAAGATGTGAAAATATGTTGAAAAGATGTGAAAATATGTTAAAAAGATGTGAAAATATGTTAAAAAGATGTGAAAATATGTTGAAAAGATGTGAAAATATGTGAAAATATGTTAAAAAGATGTGAAAATATGTTGAAAAGAAGTGAAAAGATGTGAAAATATGTTGAAAAGATGTGAAAAGATGTGAAAATATGTGGAAAATATGTTGAAAAGATGTTGAAAAGATGTGAAAATATATGAAAAGATGTGAAAATATATGAAAAGATGTGAAAATATGTTGAAAATATGTTGAAAAGATGTGAAAGATGTGAAAATATATTGAAAATATGTTGAAAAGATGTGAAAATATGTGAAAAGATGTGAAAATATGTTGAAAATATGTTGAAAAGATGCAAAAAGATGTGAAAATATGTTGAAAATATGTGAAAAGATGTTGAAAAGATGTGAAAATATGTTGAAAAGATGTTGAAAAGATGTGAAAAGATGTTGAAAAGATGTTGAAAAGATGTTGAAAATATGTTGAAAAGATGTGAAAAGATGTGAAAAGATGTGAAAATATGTTGAAAATATGTTGAAAAGATGTTGAAAATATGTTGAAAAGATGTGAAAAGATGTGAAAAGATGTGAAAAGATGTGAAAATATGTTGAAAAGATGTGAAAAGATGTTGAAAAGATGTGAAAATATGTTGAAAATATGTTGAAAATATGTGAAAATATGTTGAAAATATGTTGAAAATATGTGAAAATATGTTGAAAAGATGTGAAAATATGTTGAAAATATGTTGAAAAGATGTGAAAAGATGTGAAAATATGTGGAAAATATGTTGAAAATATGTGAAAAGATGTGAAAAGATGTTGAAAATATGTTGAAAAGATGTGAAAATATGTTGAAAATATGTTGAAAAGATGTGAAAAGATGTGAAAATATGTTGAAAATATGTTGAAAATATGTTGAAAAGATGTGAAAATATGTTGAAAATATGTTGAAAAGATGTGAAAAGATGTGAAAATATGTGGAAAATATGTTGAAAAGATGTGAAAAGATGTGAAAAGATGTTGAAAAGATGTGAAAATATATGAAAAGATGTGAAAATATGTTGAAAATATGTTGAAAAGATGTGAAAAGATGTGAAAATATGTGGAAAATATGTTGAAAAGATGTGAAAAGATGTGAAAAGATGTTGAAAAGATGTGAAAATATATGAAAAGATGTGAAAATATGTTGAAAATATGTTGAAAAGATGTGAAAAGATGTGAAAAGATGTTGAAAAGATGTGAAAATATATTGAAAAGATGTTGAAAATATGTGAAAATATGTTGAAAAGATGTGAAAATATGTTGAAAATATGTTGAAAAGATGTGAAAAGATGTGAAAATATGTTGAAAATATGTGAAAAGATGTTGAAAAGATGTGAAAATATGTTGAAAAGATGTGAAAATATGTGAAAAGATGTGAAAATATGTGAAAAGATGTTGAAAAGATGTGAAAATATCTTGAAAAGATGTGAAAATATGTTGAAAAGATGTGAAAATATGTTGAAAATATGTTGAAAAGATGTGAAAAGATGTTGAAAAGATGTGAAAAGATGTGAAAATATATCGAAAAGATGTTGAAAAGATGTGAAAATATGTTGAAAATATGTTGAAAAGATGTGAAAAGATGTGAAAATATATCGAAAAGATGTTGAAAAGATGTGAAAATATGTTGAAAATATGTGAAAATATGTTAAAAAGATGTGAAAATATGTTAAAAAGATGTGAAAATATGTTGAAAGGATGTTGGAAAGATATATTTTGTAACAACTGGGATTGTGTGTGTGTGTGTGTGTGTGTGTGTGTGTGTGTGTGTGTGTGTGTGTGTGTGTGTGTGTGTACTCTGCTATCACCTCTTGCGTGGGCGGAAACGACCTAGCCTTCTATCCTTTGTTACTAATCGCCAGTGACACGGTCTCCTTTCCCCCTCGCTGTCCCGAGTCCGCCTCCTGAAAACGTGAGCGGTAGAAAGAGGCAGGAGCGGAGCGAGAACAGAGTGTGAAGCCTCCTTGGCAGTCTGCGTCAGGCGG
>NC_088422.1:7052948-7150448 GCF_034236695.1 Oncorhynchus nerka | reverse complement strand
ATCTCTACCTCAAACAGCCAATATAGATCATCTCTACCTCAAACAGCCAATATAGATCATCTCTACCTCAAACAGCCAATATAGATCATCTGTAACGCTCCTCATCGGTGGAAGGAAGAGTGGACCAAAAAACGAAAGCGAACAAGTCCACACTCGGCAAAACAACACAGAAATAGAAAACATAGATTTTCAAACCCGTGTCACACCCTGACCTAACCAAACATACTCTCTGTAGATGCGGGACGCAGACCCCGCTCCTCTTTAGGCTCCCCCAACTTTGGTGTCGCCTCCGGTGCAGGGATTGTCGCCGGGACCTCCGGACCGTCGCTGGAGGCTCCGGACCGTAGACCGTCACTGGAGACCCTGGACCGGGGACCGTCGCTGCAGGTTCCGGACCGGGGATCGTCGCTGGAGGCTCCGGACCGGGGATCGTCGCTGCAGGCTCTGGACCGGGGACCGTCGCTGCAGGTTCCGGACCGGGGATCGTCGCTAGAGGCTCCGGACCGGGGATCGTCGCAGGAGGCTCCGGACCGGGGATCGTCGCTCAGGCTCTGGACCTGGGACCGTCGCTGCAGGCTCAGGACTGGGGACCGTCGCTGCAGGGTACGGAACGGGGATCGTCGCTGGAGGCCCCGGACCGGGGACCGTCGCTGCAGGCTCCGGACCGGGGACCGTCGCTGCAGGCTCAGGACTGGGGACCGTTGCTGCAGGCTCCGGACTGGGGACCGCCGCTGCAGGCTCCGGAATGGGGACCGTCGCTGCAGGCTCCGTGCCCTGGATCGCCCCTGGAGGCTTCGTGCCATGGATCACCGCTGGAGGCTTCGTGCCATGGATCACCACTGGAGGCTTCGTGCCAATGATCATCACTGGAGGCTTCGTGCCATGGATCATCCATGGCACGAATGCTCCCTGGAGACACCGTGCGCATCACCGCACAACATGGTGCCTGACCAGTCACACGCTCCCCATGGTAAGCACGAGGAGTTGGCTCAGGTCTAAACCCTACGTCCGCCAATCTCCCTGTGTTTTTGGGGCTGCCTCTCGTGCTTCCGTCGTTGAGCAAACTCTTAGTTTCGTCGCCGTTCTTCTCTCGCTGCCTCCATCTGCTCCCTTGGACGGCGATACTCCCCGGCCTTGTCCAGGGTCCTTCTCCCTGCAGGATTTCCTCCCATGTCCAGTCCTCCTGGTCATGCTGCTTGGTCCTTCTTTGGTGGGGTGTTCTGTAACACTCGTCGCAGCGGGTCACCCGCGTCACACCCTGACCTAACCAAACATAGAGAATAAATAAGGATCTCTAAGGTCAGGGCGTGACACAATCTCTACCTCAAACAACCAATACAGATCATCTCTACCTGTGTGTGTGTGTGAGTGTGTGTGTGTGTGTGAGTGTGTGTGTGTGTGTGTGTGTGTGTGTGTGTGTGTGTGTGTGTGTGTGTGTGTGTGTGTGTGTGTGTGTGTGTGAGTGTGTGTGTGTGTGTGTGTGTGTGTGTGTGTGTGTGAGTGTGTGTGTGTGTGTGTGTGTGTGTGTGTGTGTGTGTGTGTGTGTGTGTGTGTGTGTGTGTGTGTGTGTGTGTGTGTGTGTGTGTGAGTGTGTGAGTGTGTGTGTGTGTGTGTGTGTGTGTGTGTGTGTGTGTGTGTGTGTGTGTGTGTGTGAGTGTGTGTGTGTAGTGTGTGTGTGTGTGTGTGTGTGTGTGTGTGTGTGTGTGAGTGTATGTGTGTGTGTGTGTGTGTGTGTGTGTGTGTGTGTGTGTGTGTGTGTGTGTGTGTGTGTGTGTGTGTGTGTGTGTGCTGCTAACTGCTCTGATTGAGACTCTTTACAGGTCAGTCTCCCCTGACGGAGGCCCTGTCCACTTTGATTTACACATCAGCCTGTTGGGGTGTGTGTGTGTGTGTGTGTCTGTCTGTCTGTGTGTCTGCATCTGTGTGTTATTGTGGAATACTCACATACATTCTGATGGGCCAAGCAGCAGCGACAATTACCAGCCAGGATCTCTCTCTCTCTCTCTCTCTCTCTCTCTCTCTCTCTCTCTCTCTCTCATGGAACAGACAGACAGACAGTCAGTACTGTCTGGAGGAACTAGTACTGTCTGGAGGAACTAGTACTGTCTGGAGGAACTAGTACTGTCTGAAGGAACTAGTACTGTCTGAAGGAACTAGTACTGTCTGGAGGAACTAGTACTGTCTGGAGGAACTAGTACTGTCTGGAGGAACTAGTACTGTCTGGAGGAACTAGTACTGTTTGAAGGAACTAGTACTGTCTGAAGGAACTAGTACTGTCTGGAGGAACTAGTACTGTCAGGAGGAAACAGTACTGTTCTTGTTACTATCTGTGGCTGAACGATAGCAAATCTCTGTAGCAATGTTCCTACATCTAGTGGAAAGCCTTCCCAGAAGAGTGGAGGCTGTTATAGCAGCAATGTTCCAACGTCTAGTGGAAAGCCTTCCCAGAAGAGTGGAGGCTGTTATAGCAGCAATGTTCCTACATCTAGTGGAAAGCCTTCCCAGAAGAGTGGAGGCTGTTATAGCAGCAATGTTCCAACATCTAGTGGAAAGCCTTCCCAGAAGAGTGGAGGCTGTTATAGCAACAAAGGGGGGACCAACTCCATATTAATGCCCATGATTTTCAAATGAGATGTTCAGGTGTCCAGATACTTTTGGTCATGTGGTATATTTCAAAAGTTCAAAGTCTTTGTTGAATGCAATGTGCAATTCAGTCATCATGCCATGGAAATAGCTTTCTTTGAAAATCCAACATTTGCTCTCGACAGACGAGTTGGTGCTTGAAAGGTCATTGAAGTTAAAAGATTTAAAAGTTCTACTGCTGTTATATAATTATATCCATAATTTCATTTCTGATGAGTTGTTTTACGAGGGAGGTAGCCGCTTTCATTCATTTCCTGATATTTCAATTGATCAATTGTTGCGCAAGTCTGTTGCTTTCTTGGTGGTAAAACCATGTGCCATTATTATGACCAAGACAACAACCAAACTTTGGCTTCAACTTGCCAGCCGCACCAATGTGTCAGAGGAAACATCGTACAACTGACGACCGAGGTCAGCTTGCAGGCGCAACGGCCCGCCACAAGGAGTCACTAGAGCGCGATGGGACAAAGACATCCCTGCCGTCCAAACCCATCCCTAACCCTGACGACGCTGGGCCAATTGTGCTCCGCGTCATGGGTCTCCCAGGTCTGTAGTGATGCGATGCAGTGCCTTAGATCGCTGTTCCAATCGGGAGGCCTTCATTATTCAGACATGTTTTAGAATATAAAAATAATGTCAATGTCAATATGAATATTTTTGTTCAGTATAAATCAAGTTACTTGGGGGGAGGGTAGAATTATTTGTGTTTGAAGGGCGTGGTTCGGCATCAAACCCAAGCCACCAAGGTAGGCCTATATGCAAGCCCTGAAAACAGCAGTCCTAACTGCTAGACCACCCCAGGCCATGATGGAAGTCAATACTGCCAGTTCATTAGTAACCTTAGGCTACGTTTCACACTTATATGTCATAGCCTAGTGGAGACCAATATCATTATTGTCTTATTAAGCTATATGAAACGACGGTTGCTGAGGCTTCATTTCAGATACATGTTTGTATATTAGTGTTGCAATAATATGGCCTAACGCTTGAACTTGCGAGAGATAATATTATTTTAAATATCAGGCTTGATTCCCCCCCCCCGCTTGGAGAGAAGGAAAACTGCACGTTTTCAAGGAATCACAAGGCTCATTTGAATTTCCAGGAAAATTCTCCCTAGACAATAGAGTGATCAAAATTAAGATCTGACATCTGTGATCAAATTAAGATCTGACATCTGTAATGACATGACACATTGACTTTGAATTTTTTTTTAAACACAAAAAAATGTGGAATGTTGAACTACATTTAAATGAAGTGTATTTACATCCCAGTAATGTAATTACGGTCACGGAATTGAATCATGGTTCCCTGATCTGTAGCTACACACAAATGTACAATTATGGATGTAAAAATGTTTTTGTCTTCATGGTGATGTATCCTAAATTGATACGCAAAGGTACAAATATGCAATATCCTCTTTTATATAGATGGCTATTACTCTACACAGTTCAGTACAGTTGAGTTCCATACAGTAGAGTTCAGTACAGTTGAGTTCAGTACAGTAGAGTTCAGTACAGTTCAGTTCAGTACAGTAGAGTTCAGTACAGTTCAGTTCAGTACATTTCAGTACAGTAGAGTTCAGTACAGTTGAGTTCAGTACAGTTGAGTTCAGTACAGTACAGTACAGTACAGTTGAGTTCAGTACAGTTGAGTTCAGTTCAGTAGAGTTCAGTACAGTAGAGTTCAGTACAGTTGAGTTCAGTACAGTATAGTCCAAAAAGTGCATATTTATATAAAGAAATCTCAGTATTGGCATGTTATGTTTAGTAGTTCCAAAAACATCCGGTGAGTTTGCAGACAGCCACATCAATTTACAGAAATACTCATCATAAATGTTGATGAAAATACAAGTGTTATACATGGAAATATAGAAAAACTTCTCCTTAACTTCTTATGGCTGGGGGCAGTATTGAGTAGCTTGGATGAATAAGGTGCCCAGAGTAAACTGCCTGCTCCTCAGTCCCAGTTGCATATTATTAGTATATTTGGATAGAAAACACTCTGACGTTTCTAAAACGGTATGAATGACGTCTGTGAGTTGAACTGAACTAACATGGCATGCAAAAACCTGAGAAAAAGGTTGGTCGATTTTCAACTCTATTGACGATACAGTGGGATATTGGTCATGTTGCACTTCATACGGCTTCCACTAGATGTCAACAGTCTTTAGAACGTTGTTTGAGGCTTCTACTGTGAGGGGGGCTGAATGAGAGGGGATTGAGTCAGAGGTCTGCCAGCAGCCACGCGCTGGTCACGCGCATTCACATGAGAGGTAGCTCCCGTTCTATTGCTTTTCTGAAGACAAAGGAATTCTCTGGTTGGAATATTATTGAAGATTTATGTTAAAAACATCTTAAAGATTCAATACATAATTTGACATGTTTCTACGGACTGTAACAGAACTTTCTGACATTTCGTCTGCAACTAGTGAAAGCGCTACGTGAGTTTTGATTTGTTTACCAAACGCGCTAACAAAAGTAGCTATTTGGACAAAAATGATGGACATTATCGAACAAATCAAACATTTATTGTGGAACTGGGATTCCTGGGAGTGCATTCTGATGAAGATCATCAAAGGTAAGTGAATATTTATAATGATTTTTCTGACTTCTGTTGACTGCACAATATTGCGATATCTTTTTGGCTTGTTGGTTCTCTGAGCGCCGTACTCAGATTATTGTATGGTTTGCTTTTTCCGTAAAGCTTTTTTGAAATCTGACACAGCGGTTGCATTAATAAAATATTTCAGTTGTTGTATATTTTACATTTGTTTATTTGATGACTTTATTATTTAAGTCCAAGTTATCATCTCATCTCTATAGAGCTGCTGTCTATGCTGTCTGTCACGATCACAATTTTAGATAATAAGGCAGGCTTGTATGACTGCTTAGTACCAACTAACAATCACTTAGATCCTGGAAATTCAGGTAGAGATACCTTGTGAAGCAACTGCTTTCTATCCCTTACGATCTCTCCATCTCTAGTGTCTGTTCCACACAGACTGGACAAGTACGCGGGTGCTGCAATGGATTATGGTCATTGTAGTTTAATTACCACGTTTCCTGTGCTATACTATGTTGAATTTTAGCCTGTTAGAAAACACAACTCAGTACAACATCGCACAGTTTCGGGCTTGATCTGATTTATCTTGAGAGAAACGACACGAAAACGAAACGATTGTAACGGTGGGTGAGTGATGGGTGTGGAGTCAGACGCAGAGAGCAAAAAGTAAACGGTGAAAAAAACGCTTTAATGTCCTCTACCAAGTAACAGGTCCAAACATGGGTGAAGCCCTAAACACAGGTGCAAACAAACCCAAAACCACAGTTACAAAAACGCGGACAGCGAAAACCCAAAAGACAACGATACACCACAAACGTAACAATAACAACAAGCCCGCACAAACACCAGCGGGCTAAACAAACTTAAATAACACCCATCCCAAAACCCCAACATGGAACAGGTGAAAACAATCAGACAAAACCAAACGAAAAGGAAAAAGGGATCGGTGGCAGCTAGTAGACCGGTGACGACGACCGCCGAGCGCCACCCGAACAGGAAGGGGAGCCACCTTCAGTGGCAGCTAGTAGACCGGTGACGACGACCGCCGAGCGCCACCCGAACAGGAAGGGGAGCCACCTTCAGTGGCAGCTAGTAGACCGGTGACGACGACCGCCGAGCGCCACCCGAACAGGAAGGGGAGCTACCTTCAGTGGCAGCTAGTAGACCGGCGACGACGACCGCCGAGCGCCACCCGAACAGGAAGGGGAGCTACCTTCAGTGGCAGCTAGTAGACCGGCGACGACGACCGCCGAGCGTCACCCGAACAGGAAGGGGAGTCACCTTCAGTGGCAGCTAGTAGACCGGTGACGAAGACCGCCGAGCGCCACCCGAACAGGAAGGGCCACCTTCAGTGGCCGCTAGTAGACCGGTGACGACGACCGCCGAGCGCCACCCGAACAGGAAGGGGAGCTACCTTCAGTGGCAGCTAGTAGACCGGCGACGACGACCGCCGAGCGCCACCCGAACAGGCAGGGGAGTCACCTTCAGTGGCAGCTAGTAGACCGGCGACGACGACCGCCGAGTGCCACCCGAACAGGAAGGGGAGTCACCTTCAGTGGCAGCTAGTAGACCGGCGACGACGACCGCCGAGCGCCACCCGAACAGGCAGGGGAGTCACCTTCAGTGGCAGCTAGTAGACCGGCGACGACGACCGCCGAGTGCTACCCGAACAGGCAGGGGAGTCACCTTCAGTGGCAACTACTAGACCGGCTACGACGACCGCCGAGCGCCACCCGAACAGGCAGGGGAGTCACCTTCAGTGGCAGCTAGTAGACCGCCGAGCGCCACCCGAACAGGCAGGGGAGTCACCTTCAGTGGCAGCTGGTAGACCGGCGACGACGACCGCCGAGCACCACCCGAACAGGCAGGGGAGTCACCTTCAGTGGCAGCTGGTAGACCGGCGACGACGACCGCCGAGTGCCACCCGAACAGGCAGGGGAGTCACCTTCAGTGGCAGCTAGTAGACCGGCGACGACGACCGCCGAGTGCCACCCGAACAGGAAGGGGAGTCACCTTCAGTGGCAGCTGGTAGACCGGCGACGACGACCGCCGAGTGCCACCCGTACAGGCAGGGGAGTCACCTTCAGTGGCAGCTAGTAGACCGGCGACGACGACCGCCGAGTGCCACCCGAACAGGCAGGGGAGTCACCTTCAGTGGCAGCTGGTAGACCGGCGACGACGACCGCCGAGTGCCACCCGAACAGGCAGGGGAGTCACCTTCAGTGGCAGCTAGTAGACCGGTGATGACGACCGCCGAGCGTCACCCGAACAGGAAGGGTAGCTACCTTCAGTGGCAGCTGGTAGACCGGTGACGACGACCGCCGAGCGCCACCCAAACAGGAAGGGGAGCTACCTTCAGTGGCAGCTAGTAGACCGGCTACGACGACCGCCGAGCGCCACCCGAACAGGAAGGGGAGCCACCTTCAGTGGCAGCTAGTAGACCGGTGACGACGACCGCCGAGCGCCACCCGAACAGGAAGGGGAGCCACCTTCAGTTGCAGCTAGTAGACCGGCTACGACGACCGCCGAGCGCCACCCGAACAGGCAGGGGAGTCACCTTCAGTGGCAACTACTAGACCGGCTACAACGACCGCCGAGCGCCACCCGAACAGGAAGGGGAGTCACCTACAGTGGCAGCTAGTAGACCGGCTACGACGACCGCCGAGCGCCACCCGAACAGGAAGGGGAGCCACCTTCAGTGGCAGCTAGTAGACCGGCTACGACGACCGCCGAGCGCCACCCGAACAGGAAGGGGAGGCACCTTCGGTGGTAGTCGTGACAACAATCGAGCTCATAGAAAGAAAAAAACAGACAAAATGGAATTTAAATAATTGAACTGAGGTTGGTCAATCAGTTGTTTAAACCCCCCCCCAAAAAACATACATTTCACTACTTATTTCTAATTTGTAAGGATTAAACTTTTTTTAATACCCTATTTGACATGCTCTTATGAACTTTGCATGTTGGTGCTCATGGGACCATATATAATCAGTCATCACCACAGCACTGATGTAGGACACATTGGGTTTAATTAATTGTGGCATTCCAACTTTGACTAATTATTCAAATCTGTCTAACAGTTGAATAAGTAGGCTTCCACATTCATAAAGAGTTAAGAGGCTTGGTTCTGAAGCCATACTAGAGCGCCCGTCTCTTTGACTTCTGTACCAACGGTAGCGGTGGGAAAATTTAAAACGACTGTTGACATCTATCCGTTGTGACTAACCATCGTTTTCTCCCCAAACCGACGTTTTCCAGAAACTGATGTTTCCCTACGTTAAACAATTCCCTTATACACACGCTCTCTCCTCTCTGACAACTCTCTGTAATAGGAGAGAAGTTTTAAAAAAAGGTTCTTCTTCATGACCACTTCATCGCCCTGCAGCTTTTTAAAGATGATTAATCCTGACTTCTTCTCTAATCCAATGAAACAGTGGAGCGGAGGGCCTGTTTCTACAGGGAAAAAAAGACTCAGGATCTTTCATTCCTTAATCGCTTAAGTGAGCTGTCACTGATAGGGAGGAGGAGGAGGAGGAGGAGGAAGCACGCACACGCACGCACACGCACACGCACACACGCACACAGACCCTTCATACAGACCTTAATCTGTGGAATGACTCAACCATGACCCACTAGGAGAGAATCAGGACATGGTATTCACAGAGAGCAGTGTAGTTTTATCATATAACCACTCATCCACAAATCTCTGTTACCTTAATCCTGAAAAAGAAATGGAGAAGATTAGCACTGTATAATTTCTAGACTTTTATGTGGTGCTTATATTTTACGTTAGTTTGAGGTTGAGGCCTATAGTTGGATCCAGAGCCCGTATAACTATATTGTACATATGACTGTACACCGAGTACACTAAACATTAGGAGCACCTTCCTGAATATTGAGTTGCAGGACATGGACTCTACAAGGTGTTGAAAGCGTTCCACAGGGATGCTGGTCCCATGTTGACTCCAATGCTTCCCACAGTTGTGTCAAGTTGGATGTCCTTTTGGGTGGTGGATCATTCTTGATACACACAGGAAACTGTAGAGCGTGAAAAACCCAGCAGCGTTGCAGTTCTTGACACTAAACCGGTGCACCTGGCACCTACTACCATATCCCGTTCAAAGGCACTTCAATCTTTTGTCTTGCCAATATACCTTTTGAACGGCAACCCATGTCTCTATTGTCTCAAGGCTTAAAAACCCTTCTTTATCCCGTCTCCTCCCCTTCATCTACAAGTGGATTTAACAGGTAACATCAATAAGGGATCATACCTTTCACCTGGATTCACCTGGTCAGTCTATGTCATGGAAAGAGCAGGTGTCCTTAATGTTTTGTAAGAATCTATACAAACAATGGCATTGGACGTAGTCGTCCCCTCCCCCCCCCCACACACACACACAAACAAACACACACACAAACACACTTCCTGCGTGCCGTTTGACGCACAGAACCTGATTGATAGATACTGTTCAGATCTGGACACCACACTCCATTTCAACTACAGGGATGTCACTCGTGACAAACAATGCTTTTCTCAGAGCTAAGCTAAACAAAACAAGCTAAAACAACCGGTTATTACAGGTAACGATGAAGCATAGACGTAATTAGTGGACGATGAATCACCGTTATTGTGACTAATATTTGTCTTAGGTTTCCTCTTTTTCTTGAGTGCGGCTCGATTATTTCCTGACGCCTCTCTCCAATTTTTTACGATAATTAGTATTTTTGTTCATCTGATGAAACAGTGTATTAATAACAGTGTCCTTCAAATCAAATCAAATCAAATTTTATTTGTCACATACACATGGTTAGCAGATGTTAATGCGAGTGTAGCGAAATGCTTGTGCTTCTAGTTCCGACAATGCAGTGATAACCAACAAGTAATCTAACTAACAATTCCAAAACTACTGTCTTATACACAGTGTAAGGGGATAAGGAATATGTACATAAGGATATATGAATGAGTGATGGTACAGAGCAGCATACAGTAGATGGTATCGAGTACAGTATATACATATGAGATGAGTATGTAGACAAAGTAAACAAAGTGGCATAGTTAAAGTGGCTAGTGACATAAGAATGCAGTAGATGATATAGAGTACAGTATATACATATGCATATGAGATGAATAGTGTAGGGTAAGTAACATTATATAAGGTAGCATTGTTTAAAGTGGCTAGTGATATATTTACATCATTTCCCATCAATTCCCATTATTAAAGTGGCTGGAGTTGGGTCAGTGTCAATGACAGTGTGTTGGCAGCAGCCACTCAATGTTAGTGATTGCTGTTTAACAGTCTGATGGCCTTGAGATAGAAGTTGTTTTTCAGTCTCTCGGTCCCAGCTTTGATGCACCTGTACTGACCTCGCCTTCTGGATGATAGCGGGGTGAACAGGCAGTGGTTCGGGTGGTTGATGTCCTTGATGATCTTTATGGCCTTCCTGTAACATCGGGTGGTGTAGGTGTCCTGGAGGGCAGGTAGTTTGCCCCCGGTGATGCGTTGTGCAGACCTCACTACCCTCTGGAGAGCCTTACGGTTGAGGGCGGAGCAGTTGCCGTACCAGGCGGTGATACAGCCCGCCAGGATGCTCTCGATTGTGCATCTGTAGAAGTTTGTGAGTACTTTTGGTGACAAGCCGAATTTCTTCAGCCTCCTGAGGTTGAAGAGGCGCTGCTGCGCCTTCTTCACGACGCTGTCAGTGTGAGTGGACCAATTCAGTTTGTCTGTGATGTGTATGCCGAGGAACTTAAAACTTGCTACCCTCTCCACTACTGATCCATCGATGTGGATAGGGGGTGTTCCCTCTGCTGTTTCCTGAAGTCCACAATCATCTCCTTAGTTTTGTTGACGTTGAGTGTGAGGTTATTTTCCTGACACCACACTCCGAGGGCCCTCACCTCCTCCCTGTAGGCCGTCTCGTCGTTGTTGGTAATCAAGCCTACCACTGTTGTGTCGTCCGCAAACTTGATGATTGAGTTGGAGGCGTGCATGGCCACGCAGTCGTGGGTGAACAGGGACTACAGGAGAGGGCTCAGAACGCACCCTTGTGGGGCCCCGTGTTGAGGATCAGCGGGAGGAGATGTTGTTGCCTACCCTCACCACCTGTGGGCGGCCCGTCAGGAAGTCCAGTACCCAGTTGCACAGGGCGGGGTCGAGACCCAGGGTCTCGAGCTTGATGACGAGCTTGGAGGGTACTATGGTATTGAATGCCGAGCTGTAGTCGATGAACAGCATTCTCACATAGGTATTCCTCTTGTCCAGGTGGGTTAGGGCAGTGTGCAGTGTGGTTGAGATTGCATCGTCTGTGGACCTATTTGGGCGGTAAGCAAATTGGAGTGGGTCTAGGGTGTCAGGTAGGGTGGAGGTGATATGGTCCTTGACTAGTCTCTCAAAGCACTTCATGATGACGGAAGTGAGTGCTACGGGGGCGGTAGTCGTTTAGCTCAGTTACCTTAGCTTTCTTGGGAACAGGAACAATGGTGGCCCTCTTGAAGCATGTGGGAACAGCAGACTGGTATAGGGATTGATTGAATATGTCCGTAAACACACCGGCCAGCTGGTCTGCGCATGCTCTGAGGGCGCGGCTGGGGATGCCGTCTGGGCCTGCAGCCTTGCGAGGGTTAACACGTTTAAATGTCTTACTCACCTCGGCTGCAGTGAAGGAGAGACCGCATGTTTTCGTTGCAGGCCGTGTCAGTGGCACTGTATTGTCCTCAAAGCGGGCAAAAAAGTGATTTAGTCTGCCTGGGAGCAAGACATCCTGGTCCGTGACTGGGCTGGGTTTCTTCTTGTAGTCCGTGATTGACTGTAGACCCTGCCACATGCCTCTTGTGTCTGAGCCATTGAATTGAGATTCCACTTTGTCTCTGTACTGACGCTTAGCTTGTTTAATAGCCTTGCGGAGGGAATAGCTGCATTGTTTATATTCGGACATATTACCAGACACCTTGCCCTGATTAAAAGCAGTGGTTCGCGCTTTCAGTTTCACGCGAATGCTGCCATCAATCCACGGTTTCTGGTTTGGGAATGTTTTTATCGTTGCTATGGGAACGACATCTTCGACGCACGTTTTAATGAACTCGCACACCGAATCAGCGTATTCGTCAATATTTCCATCTGACGCTTGTCTGAAACATGTCCCAGTCCACGTGATGGAAGCAGTCTTGGAGTGTGGAGTCAGCTTGGTCTGACCAGCGTTGGACAGACCTCAGCGTGGGAGCCTCTTGTTTTAGTTTCTGCCTGTAGGCAGGGATCAGCAAAATGGAGTCGTGGTCAGCTTTTCCGAAAGGGGGGCGGGGCAGGGCCTTATATGCGTCGCGGAAGTTAGAGTAACAATGATCCAAGGTTTTACCACCCCTGGTTGCGCAATCGATATGCTGGTAAAATTTAGGGAGTCTTGTTTTCAGATTAGCTTTGTTAAAATCCCCAGCTACAATGAATGCAGCCTCCGGATAAATGGTTTCCAGTTTGCAAAGAGTTAAATAAAGTTCGTTCAGAGCCATCGATGTGTCTGCTTGGGGGGGGATATATACGGCTGTGATTATAATCGAGGAGAATTCTCTTGGAAGATAATGCGGTCTACATTTGATTGTGAGGAATTCTAAATCAGGTGAACAGAAGGATTTGAGTTCCTGTATGTTTCCTTCATCACACCATGTCTCGTTAGTCATGAGGCATACGCCCCCGCCACTCTTCTTACCAGAAAGATGTTTGTTTCTGTCCGCGCGATGCGTGGAGAAACCCGTTGGCTGCACCGCCTCGGATAGCGTCTTCCCAGTAAGCCATGTTTCTGTGAAGCAGAGAACGTTGCAGTCTCTGATGTCCCTCTGGAATGCTACCCTTGCTCGGATTTCGTCAACCTTGTTGTCAAGAGACTGGACATTGGCAAGAAGAATGCTGGGGAGTGGTGCGCGATGTGCCCTTTTTCGGAGTCTGACCAGAACACCGCCTCGTTTCCCTCTTTTTCGGAGTTTTCCTTGAGATGTTGAGAATGAAATGACAATCTACGCCGTTTTAAAGAAATCACACATCAATTCCTATAAGAAATGTTAAATACAATCTATTGACCAATGTATGCCTTGAGTAGATATCCTCTTGGATAATCCCATATAGCCCTAATACATGTTGGCTAATAATGTATGCCTCGAGTAGATATCCTCTTGGATAATCCCATATAGCCCTAATACATGTTGGCTAATAATGTATGCCTTGAGTAGATATCCTCTTGGATAATCCCATATAGCCCTAATACATGTTGGCTAATAATGTATGCCTTGAGTAGATATCCTCTTGGATAATCCCATATAGCCCTAATACATGTTGGCTAATAATGTATGCCTCGAGTAGATATCCTCTTGGATAATCCCATATAGCCCTAATAATGTTGGCTAATAATGTATGCCTTGAGTAGATATCCTCTTGGATAATCCCATATAGCCCTAATACATGTTGGCTAATAATGTATGCCTTGAGTAGATATCCTCTTGGATAATCCCATATAGCCCTAATAATGTTGGCTAATAATGTATGCCTCGAGTAGATATAAAAAAATTAAAAATTAAATCAAAATCTAATGTATTTATATAGCCCTTCGTACATCAGCTGATATCTCAAAGTGCTGTACAGAAACCCAGCCTAAAACCCCAAACAGCAAGCAATGCAGGTGTAGAAGCACGGTGGCTAGGAAAAACTCCCTAGAAAGGCCAAAACCTAGGAAGAAACCTAGAGAGGAACCAGGCTATGTGGGGTGGCCAGTCCTCTTCTGGCTGTGCCGGGTGGAGATTATAACAGAACATGGCCAAGATGTTCAAATGTTCATAAATGACCAGCATGGTCGAATAATAATAAGGCAGAACAGTTGAAACTGGAGCAGCAGCACAGTCAGGTGGAAGTTGAAACTGGAGCAGCAGCATGGCCAGGTGGACTGGGGACAGCAAGGAGTCATCATGTCAGGTAGTTCTGGGGCATGGTCCTAGGGCTCAGGTCCTCCGAGAGAGAGAAAGAAAGAGAGAAGGAGAGAATTAGAGAACGCACACTTAGATTCACACAGGACACCGAATAGGACAGGAGAAGTACTCCAGATATAACAAACTGACCTCAGCCCCCCGACACATAAACTACTGCAGCATAAATACTGGAGGCTGAGACAGGAGGGGTCAGGAGACACTGTGGCCCCATCCGAGGACACCCCCGGACAGGGCCAAACAGGAAGGATATAACCCCACCCACTTTGCCAAAGCACAGCCCCCACACCACTAGAGATATCCTCTTGGATAATCCCATATAGCCCTAATACATGTTGGCTAATAATGTATGCCTCGAGGAGATATCTTCTTGGATAATCCCATATAGCCCTAATACATGTTGGCTAATAATGTATGCCTTGAGTAGATATCCTCTTGGATAATCCCATATAGCCCTAATACATGTTGGCTAATAATGTATGCCTTGAGTAGATATCCTCTTGGATAATCCCATATAGCCCTAATATATGTTGGCTAATAATGTTGGCTAATAGTGGATTTGTTTCTGTTACTGCAATTTTACCATATCCTGTGAGTCACTTCAGAGAGTTGAGTTTCAGTCCCTATAGATACGTAATGCAGACACAGTCATGTTAGATACGTAATGCAGACACAGTCCCTTTAGCTACGTAATGCAGCCTCAGTCGTGGCCAGTCATTAATAATCAAGACATAATCAAGACATCCCCATATCCTCTGTGTGAATAGATTGATTAGGCTTGATGCTACGTTTATTTAGTATTTAAATGATGCTGTGAGACACAGACATGGTTGTTAATTATTTGGTCTGTTTCCTTCTTTGATAATTGTCTTCTCTTCCTTTTCTCGTTTTAGTTGTTGGTATTTTGTGATGCAATAATCGTTAATTAGGGTTCGTCATGGCATCTCTTTTCGTTTGACTTTACAACACCTCAGTGGGTTTAAAAAAAACATTTATTTTGTTTTGTTTTTAACTGTCACCTTCGATTAAGAATTTAATTTATTAATTATTATTTATTTATAAAGTTTGTGACAAATCGCCGGAGTACAACTTTCTTCTTCTTCTTCTTCTTCTTCTTCTTCTCCTTCTTCTTCCTCTTCTTCTTCTTCTTCTTCTTCTTCTTCTTCTTCTTCTCTCGAGCCAATGGGTTTTCATTCTAATACATCACTGTAATCAAAGATCATTTAAATGTGACAATACATCCTTGTTTTTTTTTACTTGAATCCCAAATGGCACCCTATTCCCTACATAGTGCATCAGAACCCTATTGGCCCTGGTCAAAAGTAGTGCACTACGTAGGGAACAGGGTGCTGTTCGGTACTCGTACCTTGTTGTTTTTCGATGCCTCGCCATTGAAAATGTACCGTGCGATGACGTAGACCATGTACGGAACCCAAGAAGCATGCAGAAGAATTAACATCTTACCCACTCGTGAATTAAAATGTAATTAAACTTTGATTCACCAGATAATTATACTTTTGCAATTGCTGTTTATCCAAAATAGTCAGATTTGATTGGGTAGGCCTACGTTTATGGTAATTTTACCCGGGTTGTTGTTGTGGTGTTTGGTGGCAAAACAAAAAAAGGAACATTTGACTGATTTACATGAATAGTTATGAACCGTTGTGCTCTGTGGTGGTCTGTTCAAGTAAAGACTAGATGGTTCATGTCTTTCCTTTCCATTTCAGTCTGGCTGTCAGAAATGCAACGGAGCGACGCTTTCCACTGGCTAGACTCTTAAGCGTTCTTGATTGACACGCCACTACCAGTATTGACATCAAATCATTCAATCTAATTTTACTCGTAAACAACAGGTGTAGTAGACTAACGATGAAATGCTTACTTTAATGAGCCCTTCGGATACATTGGGGGGAGGGGGACGTGGGAAAATCCCAAATGTTTGTGGTTCCTAATCTGCTTACGGTAATTGGTGTCTCATTCCAAACTACAGTATGTGAGATTGGCCTTAATCAAATAGGAGCAGCAGCTGAGCACGAGTCTGGTTCCACAATTGTTTGCCAATTTATGGTCCTTGTCATAAACCAGTACAATCAGATCTGGGATCAGGCTAGGTGAGTGGACGGAAGACACACCTGAAGGCATGGAATTCACCTCGCTGTCATGGAAACGCTGTCATGGAAACGCCAAGAAATGACATCTTACAAATGTATTCCTGGTACCAGGTACAGATAGGTGTCACGGCAGATTTCCTCCTCTTCGAGGAGTAAGGATCGGACCAAGATGCCGGGACATGGACGGGTCAGGGACAGGGACAGTTCAGGGACAGGGACGGGTCAGGGACAGGGACAGTTCAGGGACAGGGACGGGTCAGGGACAGGGATGGGTTAGGGACAGGGACAGTTCAGGGACAGGGACGGGTCAGGGACAGGGACGGGTCAGGGACAGGGATGGGTTAGGGACAGGGACGGGTCAGGGACGGGTCAGGGACAGGGATGGGTCAGGGACGGGTCAGGGACGGGTCAGGGACAGGGATGGGTCAGGGACGGGTCAGGGACAGGGATTGGTTAGGGACAGGGACGGGTCAGGGACGGGTCAGGGACAGGGACAGTTCAGGGACAGGGACGGGTCAGGGACAGGGATGGGTTAGGGACAGGGACAGTTCAGGGACAGGGACGGGTCAGGGACAGGGACAGGTCAGGGACGGGTCAGGGACAGGGACAGTTCAGGGACAGGGACGGGTCAGGGACAGGGATGGGTTAGGGACAGGGACGGGTCAGGGACAGGAACGGGTCAGGAACGGGTCAGGGACGGGTCAGGGACAGGGACAGTTCAGGGACAGGGACGGGTCAGGGACAGGGATGGGTTAGGGACAGGGACGGGTCAGGGACGGGTCAGGCACGGGTCAGGGAAAGGGCTGGGTCAGGGACAGGGACGGGTCAGGGACAGGGACAGTTCAGGGACAGGGACGGGTCAGGGACAGGGACGGGTCAGGGACGGGTCAGGGACAGGGACGGTTCAGGGCTGGGTCAGAGACAGGGACGGTAAACACGCACCATTGCTCCTATCAGAACTCTAGCAGAACTTTGTTGCCTTGCTTTACTCCCTTAAAAATACATTACTAGAAAACTAGAAAAAAAAAGCAGCAAAATTACTGTTTGTCCCTCTTGAGACTCTGTAGCATCAGCATACAGTAACACTTCCTCAAAATAGTCAGAATCAATCTAAGATAAGCCCCCCCCCCTGTATACGCAGGGAGTCAGGAAGCAGGTGCAGAAGGTGAGTTTAATAATAATAATCAAGAAGATACTACAAAACAGGAGCAGCGTACTGAACGTCACCAAAACGATGCTTAACGATGGGGAGCAGGTCTGCTCAATGTAGGTTGCCAGGTGTCCTGAACGTAACGTGGGTTGCCAGGTCTGCTCAATGTAGGTTGCCAGGTGTGCTGAATGTGGGTTGCCAGGTCTGCTCATTGTAGGTTGCCAAGTGTGCTGAATGTGGGTTGCCAGGTCGGCTCAATTTGGGTTGCCAGGTTTGATCAATGTGGGTTGCCAGGTTTGCTCAATGTGGATTGCCAGGTGCGCTGAATGTGTGTTGCCAGGTGTGCTCAATGTGGGTTGCCAGGTGTCCTCAATTTAGGTGGCCAGGTGAGCTGAATGTGGGTTGCCAGGTCTGCTCAATGTGGGTTGCCAGGTGTGCTGAATGTGGGTTGCCAGGTTTGCTCAATGTGGGTTGCCAGGTGTGCTGAATGTGAGTTGCCAGGTGTGCAGAATGTGGGTTGCCAGGTGTGCTGAATATGGATTGCCAGGTGTGCTGAATGTGGGTTGCCAGGTGTGCTGAATGTGGGTTGCTAGGTGTGCAGAATGATGGTTGCCAGGTGTACTCAATGATATTTGCCAGGTGTGCTGAATGATGGTTGCCAGGTGTGCTGAATGATGGTTGCCAGGTGTACTCAATAATAGTTGCCAGGTGTGCTGAATGATGGTTGCCAGGTGTGCTCAATGTGGGTTGCCAGGTCTGCTGAATGTGGGTTGCCAGGTCTGCAGAATGTGGGTTGCCAGGTGTGCTCAATGATGGTTGCCAGGACCGGTGGTTGGTTGACCAGCGATGTCGAGCGCCCGGAGGGAAGGAGCAGGAGTAGGTGTGACAACGTTTTTTTGCAGAGTAGGTCTAGTCTGACTAAGATGTTTGGTCCGTTATTTCTCAAGTGAAAAACTGTGCATGGAAACTAGTCGTCTGTTGTTGAATGCCCACAAACAGTTAAATTGAAGAATATCTATTCTTGACAATTCGCCGACGAAGGGGTGTAGACTTGCCTCACGATAAAATCTAATGCACTCGAACGACAGGAAAAAGAAAAAACCTGCTGAACACCAAACACCAAAACCAACAAAATCTTCTCTAAATGTTGTCAGAATATAATCGCAAACTGTTTTGACTGGGAAGCATACGGCAGCTTTTATGCACAGTTATTGCAAGGAAACTTATGGCCGGTCGAACTGAATAGAAATTAAGCGGGCTGGCACAAGTCAATCTTTTACTGTAATTTCCTGGTTTCAAAGAAAAATACAGTAAAAGTTAAGTTATACTTACAGTAACCGTTAAGTTATACTTACAGTAACCGTTAAGTTATACTTACAGTAACCGTTAACCGTTAAGTTATACTTACAGTAACCGTTAAGTTATACTTACAGTAACCGTTAAGTTATACTTACTTACATTTGCTTACATCCTGGTATTTTTTGTCAGCCATCTTTGCTTAAACAACTCTCCAATCCTTAGGGTACAGAGGGGAGGGGCTATACGGACACGCCCGGTGCCCAAATTGATGACATATGACGTGCAGCGAGAATCGATAAAAGAGCCCTTCCCAGCTAGCTAGTTTATACTTGTGGCTAGAAACTACAGAGAGAATTTGAAACTTGAGAGAGTGTTTAGAATCATTCCCATTTTTCTTTTATCGGAACAAATTGTTGGACATTTTCTGTGAAAATCACTACAATAAATGCGCTTGAACCGTTTCCTTGGCTATGCTATCTAGCTACTTCCCTCTCTTTACTGCAGGACAGCAGCTACTTCCCTCTCTTTACTGTAGGACAGCAGCTACTTCCCTCTCTTTACTGCAGGACAGCAGCTACTTCCCTCTCTTTACTGTAGGACAGCAGCCACCTCCCTCTCTTTACTGCAGGACAGCAGCTACTTCCCTCTCTTTACTGTAGGACAGCAGCTACTTCCCTCTCTTTACTGTAGGACAGCAGCTACTTCCCTCTCTGTACTGCAGGACAGCAGCTACTTCCCTCTCTTTACTGCAGGACAGCAGCTACGTCCCTCTCTTTACTGTAGGACAGCAGCTACGTCCCTCTCTTTACTGTAGGACAGCAGCTACTTCCCTTTATTTACTGCAGGACAGCAGCTACTTCCCTCTCTTTACTGTAGGACAGCAGCTACTTCCCTTTATTTACTGCAGGACAGCAGCTACGTCCCTCTCTTTACTGTAGGACAGCAGCTACGTCCCTCTCTTTACTGCAGGACAGCAGCTACTTCCCTCGCTTTACTGCAGGACAGCAGCTACTTCCCTCTCTTTACTGCTGGACAGCAGCTACTTCCCTTGCTTTACTGCTTGACAGCAGCTACTTCCCTCTCTTTACCGCAGGACAGCAGCTACTTCCCTCTCTTTACTGCAGGACAACAGCTACTTCCCTCTCTTTACTGCAGGACAGCAGCTACTTCCCTCTCTTTACTGCAGGACAGCAGTCGGCAAAGCGGGATTCCTGTGTTGTTGTGTTGCCGGCGTACAGCCCACCCCGCTGAGCAGTAGCTGTCACATGACATCCAGATGGTTACTACCAATATTCAAAGTTATTTCTTGTGTAGGAGGCTGCTATCCTTCTCTAACTCTAAATAAATTTAAGTGGGATGGAACAAATTGGCCACGTTAGCTACCGCGTGATACTGCTGCTCGGTGGGAAGCAACAGATACTCGGTGGGAAGCAACTGCTGCTCGGTGGGAAGCAACTGATACTCGGTGGGAAGCAACTGATACTCGGTGGGAAGCAACTGCTGCTCGATGGGAAGCGACTGATACTCTGTGGGAAGCGACTGATACTCGGTGGGAAGCAACTGCTGCTCGGTGGGAAGCGACTGATACTCGGTGGGAAGCAGCTGATACTCGGTGGGAAGCAACTCAGGTTGGCGACCATCTCCATACAACACCGTTGTACTGGTCTTTACCAGCAGCTTGTCCTTCTGTAGCTAACTGTCATTCCACAGTAACGCCCAGATAGTGACCAATACTACGAGTTAATTCTCCCTTCGGCCCATTGAAACAAACATCACTTTCTTTTACAAGTTTTAACTAGACATGCTGCTGTCGTTGCTGACTAGCCACACTCGACTCTCCCGTCACAAAGGACAGCGATGAAAAGCGAAGTGGGCGTGAACCATTGGGGCGATGTGAACGTGACTTGGGAGGCGGATAAAAAGTTCAGGCATTCCTGAATTGTTAGGTAAATCACCATTGGCGAATGTGGGGCGATGACCAATCCAATCGAGTGGTTCCCAAAACTCCAATGAAGAACTGCAACCCATGGCTGGAGAGTTGCTTTAGCAAAGATGGCTGACAAAAATACTAGGATGGAAGCAAATGTAAGTAATTATATTCTTCAAAAAGAATCATACAAAAACATTTACAGTTAAGAGGAATATGTTAGTTAATTTAGAGACAAACGATTATCCGTACTGACAAACAAAAATCTCTATTTAGCAAGTTTAAAAAATAAATAAAGCTTGACCTATTTCTACCATTCCAGTGTTTAATTGGGGCGGCAAGGTAGCCCAGTGGTTAGAGCATTGGACTAGTAACCAAAAGGTTGCAAGTTCAAATCCCCGAGCTGACAAGGTACAAAATCTGTCGTTCTACCCCTGAACAGGCTGTTAACCCACTGTTCCTAGGTCGTCATTGTTCTTAACTCTCTTGCCTAGTAAAATTAAATGAAAATTGCTATATTGCTTCGCCACCATGGCCTATTTATTGCCTTATTTGACCTTATTTTCACTCACTGTATATAGACTTTGTTTTCTTTTTGTTCTACTGTGTTATTGACTGTGTGTTTTGTTCATTCCATGTGTAACTCTGTGTTGTTGTCTGTGTCGAACTGCTATGCTTTATCTTGGCCAGGTCGCAGTTGTAAATGAGAACTTGTTCTCTACTACCTGGTTAAACAAAGGTGTTCTCAACTAGCCTACCTGGTTAAATAAAGGTGTTCTCAACTAGCCTACCTGGTTAAACAAAGGTGTTCTCAACTAGCCTACCTGGTTAAATAAAGGTGTTCTCAACTAGCATACCTGGTTAAATAAAGGTGTTCTCAACTAGTCTACCTGGTTAAATAAAGGTGTTCTCAACTAGCCTACCTGGTTAAATAAAGGTGTTCTCAACTAGCCTACCTGGTTAAATAAAGGTGTTCTCAACTAGCCTACCTGGTTAAATAAAGGTGTTCTCAACTAGCCTACCTGGTTAAATAAAGGTGAAATAAAATTAAAAAAACATTTCCCACCGTGGAATCTGCTAATTATTAAACTCTCGAGGCCCAATGAGATGGTAACTTTGCATTAGACCTCTGTATTTCACACATATGGTCTTTGCACTTTGTCTTCCTGCTCTTTTCGTGTCCAGTCTTTTCCATTTCCTCCTGCAAACCCCCCCCCCCCCCCCCCCAAAAAAAAAACCAAACATTTATTGTAATCCGTCTCAGTCTAAAGGAAATATCCTCCAGTTGGATTTGGAATCAGATCAATGCATCTGTTCATATGATGAATTAGCAGGCCTATTGTAGTCACTCCAACATTCCATTAGGTCTGTAGAGCCAAACATAAAAAATAACAAAAACATCCATGGGTGTCTTTCTTGAATAAAATAATTAATAATATAAACTATTTTAATAATATAAACTATTATATATTTAATTCAAAATACACATTATTTTCAATCACACATTTCGGGGTGTTGGGTGACTGGTTACAGTTGAACTGACTGTGGTGACAGTTGTACTGACTGTGGTGACAGTTGTACTGACTGTGGTGACAGTTGTACTGACTGTGGTGACAGTTGTGGCAGGATATGTTTTGTTTGTTTGTTATGATGTCATTGTATTCATAGAGCATCAGACTTGTTTCATATTTCGTTGGTGGTTCTCTGTCTCTCGTCCCTCAAATAAAGAAACAGCCTTTACGAAATAATAAGTTCTTTAATGTAATGGCCGGCTCTAGCCTTTTGCAGGCCCTAAAGCGAGAATCGGTTACCCCCCCCCCCTTTGACAGCACAGAGAAACATTTACATTTTAAAAATGAATTTCCTGCGATTGTACACATTTTGCCGTGGGCCGGAGATACATTTTTAGCAATTGTATGACACATTTCCCGCAATTCTACCCATTTTTCCATGGTGTGGAATCAAATTAAATATTGTTTGTCACATGCTATATAAACAACAGGTGTGGACTAACAGTGAAATGCTGACTGGCCCTTTCCCAACAATGCAGACATAAAGACAATAGAAACATTTTTTAAACAGTTTTAGAGCAAAATTCCGGCAATTCTGAACATTGTGCCATGACTTGCAGTATGCCGTGTCCATGATATCTGAGTGACTAACAAAATCATTAGGGGCCCCCTGGAGGTTGGGAACGTGCCCTGCATGCCTGGTCTGTATTCAGCCATGATTACTACAACTTTAGCTATCATAATTGGCTAGACTAATTTACAAACCCTATAAATTGTAGCTGACATGGCTAATTGAGTGACTGTCAGTGACTGACATAACAAGAGATAACATTTGCTGATACTTGTTGAGACCCTCGCGGGTTGGGGACCTAAGTGACTGCTTACGTCGCAAATAATATACCACATATAATTATCCAGTATAATCATCACTAACAAATGCTTGTGAATATAGATCCACTAAACTTAACCACATCTGGTTTGACCGGACGCATGCGCGCTTGCAATAAGGATCGTTATAGTGGGAGTGTGCTTTGTGTGTCCTACAGGGAGGTTTTATGAAATGGGATAATGTATTGACTCAACAGGAAACAGACTTCGGTTTAGAGTAGTACATCGTCAGAGGACATGAACAAAACACTAGTCGGTGATATAAACGCAGAGAGCCTACTTCATTGTGCTGTAGAAGTTTTGACATGTTTCCGGCAGTGCGGCTCGTTTTCAGCATACCCTCTTCTGTTTATGTGCTAGAATAAGAAGAAGTGTGATTTAGTTTGATACATTTGCCTTGCGGGCTACAAAGGACACTGTTGAATTTGACAATGAAGGAGAAAACACCTGGTCGCGCTAAAAGCCGCTGGACTTCAACAGCAGCAACAGCTGGAATAGTTCTGTTGAGTTTGTTTGCATGGTCTTGTCACGCAGATGAAGCGTCTTGTCACGGAGCTTACGACTTGTACTTTGTTCTAGATAGGTAAGTAGAATTTATTTGCAACATTGATTTCACTGAAGTACCTGTTACGTTCAGCGATTGAAACAATGACAATGTAGCTACAATGTAGCAATGTAACAACAACAGTGTCAAATGTAGCTACAATGTAACAACAACAGTGTCAAATGTAGCTACAATGTAACAATGTAACAACAACAGTGTCAAATGTAGCTACAATGTAACAATGTAACAACAACAGTGTCAAATGTAGCTACAATGTAGCAATGTAACAACAACAGTGTCAAATGTAGCTACAATGTAACAATGTAACAACAACAGTGTCAAATGTAGCTACAAGCTACAAATGTAGCTACAAACAATGTAACAACAACAGTGTCAAATGTAGCTACAATGTAACAATGTAACAACAACAGTGTCAAATGTAGCTACAATGTAACAATGTAACAACAACAGTGTCAAATGTAGCTACAATGTAACAATGTAACAACAACAGTGTCAAATGTAGCTACAATGTAGCAATGTAACAACAACAGTGTCAAATGTAGCTACAATGTAACAATGTAACAACAACAGTGTCAAATGTAGCTACAATGTAACAATGTAACAACAACAGTGTCAAATGTAGCTACAATGTAACAATGTAACAACAACAGTGTCAAATGTAGCTACAATGTAACAATGTAACAACAACAGTGTCAAATGTAGCTACAATGTAACAGCATTGAAGCAATGTCACATTTAGCCTAGAAATGTACACAGTCACATTGATTACTCTTATGGTTCAAGTCACTCATGCTTGGTCCGGTTCAGCAGATGAAAGGTTAAATTGGTTAGTTCCCGGTTTAGAACGCCGGTGTAAATAGTAGTTAACATGCAGACCAGACCAATACATATTTGGCCCCCTAAAGTTATCTGAGAAAAAATAAAATACAAAATTATATTTTTTTGCGGTTGTTGTCATTTTTGTTCTTGAACACAGACCATTGTAAAATCATCAGGAAACGAGTCTACTCATATACAGAGGCGTAGGATTGTATCCCAATGTACTCAAGGTTTGACATGATTCTGTTTTTCTCTAAATTATACATCTGTTTGGGATTCTTGCGGTAAATTTGCAGTGTACAAAAAAACAATCTCACCAAGTCTGAATGTAACTGGGGACCCCTGCCACAGGCCTACTGGGAGTTCTGTTGTAACTGGGGACCCCTGCCACAGGCCTACTGGGAGTTCTGTTGTAACTGGGGACCCCTGCCACAGGCCTACTGGGAGTTCTGTTGTAACTGGGGACCCCTGCCACAGGCCTACTGGGAGTTCTGTTGTAACTGAGGACCCCTGCCACAGGCCTACTGGGGACCCCTGCCACAGGCCTACTGGGGACCCCTGCCACAGGCCTACTGGGAGTTCTGTTTACATCTGCTAACCATGAACCATTGTAAAGATAACATGAAGCAACTGAGACAAAGCTTTTGTGCTCTTAAACCTCACCCTCACTTTAACCCCAATCCTTTGTCTGCCGCAACCACTTGTAACATAAGGAGAGCTCTTTCCAGTTGAGAAAAAAAAAGTTTATACAAAAGTTGAAGTTCGGTGATGCGCACCATACTGTCTCAGGAAGCAAACAGGACTTGATACAACACATGTTTTTACTTAAAAACATTTTGGACTTCATTATTCTTCTCTCTCTCAACTTGGCTCAATGCCGTATTTCTGCAAGCCTGCTGCATCTCCGCACCTCCCTCCAGTTTCAAACCCTCTGTCAACTACTCCACCCTGTTCTCAATTATAAAATGACAGGATGATGTAGAGATTGTAGCCTACCGTTGAAACAATTGATAAACTAAAAAGGGATTTTTTTTGGGCCCAAATGCAGCTCTTTCAGAAAGTATTCCTACCCTCTGACTTATTCCACATCTTGTTGTGTTACAGCCTGATTTCAAAATGTATTGAATATTTTTTTCCTCACTCATCTACACACAATATCCCATAATGACAAAGTGAAAACAATGTGTTTTAGACATTTTTGTAAATTTATGGAAAATGTATATACAGAAATGTCACATTTACACAAGTATTCACACCCCTGAGTCAGTCACCTCTGTCAGTGATTACAGCTGTGAGTCTTTCTGTGTAAGCCTCTGAGAGCTTTGTACAATATTTACTCATTATTATTTAAAAAAATCTTCAATATCTGTCAAGTTGGTTGTTGATCATTGCTAGACAACGATTTTCAGGTCTTACTATAGATTTTCAAGTAGATTGAAGTCAAAACTGTAACCAGGCCACTCAGGAACATTCAATGTCGTCTTGGTAAGCAACTCCAGTGTAGATTTGACCTTGCATTTTAGGTTGTCATGCTGAAGGGTGGATTTGTGTCCCAGTGTCTTATGGAAAGGAGACTGAACCAGGTTTTCCTTTAGGATTTTGCCTGTGCTTAGCTCTATTCCGTTTATTTTTATCCTAAAAAACTCCCTAGTCCTTGTCGATGACAAGCATACCGATAACATGATGCAGCCATCACCAATGTTCCCTCAATTGTTTTTCGCCATTGAGCAAATTGCAGGTCTGCTGAGTGCAAACTTGAACATTGTGAAAATTCTGTGCAACTTCCAGCTCGTGTTTATTGTGAACACTGAGGCTGTACCCACTAAGTTACAGTTTTACTGTGAACACTGAGGCTGTACCTGCTTTAAGTTACAGTTTTACTGTGAACACTGAGGCTGTACCTGCTTTAAGTTACAGTTTTACTGTGAACACTGAGGCTGTACCAGCTTTAAGTTACAGTTTTACTGTGAACACTGAGGCTGTACCTGCTTTAAGTTACAGTTTGACTGTGAACACTGAGGCTGTACCTGCTTTAAGTTACAGTTTTACTGTGAACACTGAGGCTGTACCAGCTTTAAGTTACAGTTTTACTGTGAACACTGAGGCTGTACCTGCTTTAAGTTACAGTTTGACTGTGAACACTGAGGCTGTACCTGCTTTAAGTTACAGTTTGACTGTGAACACTGAGGCTGTACCCGCTTTAAGTTACAGTTTTACTGTGAACACTGAGGCTATACCTGCTTTAAGTTACAGTTTTACTGTGAACACTGAGGCTGTACCAGCTTTAAGTTACAGTTTTACTGTGAACACTGAGGCTGTACCCTCTTTAAGTTAGTTTTACTGTGAACACTGAGGCTGTAACTGCTGTAAGGTACAGTTTTACTTTGAACACTGAGGCTGTACCTGCTTTAAGTTACAGTTTTACTGTGAACACTGAGGCTGTACCTGCTTTAAGTTACAGTTTTACTGTGAACACTGAGGCTGTACCTGCTTTAAGTTACAGTTTTACTGTGAACACTGAGGCTGTACCCACTTTAAGTTACAGTTTTACTGTGAACACTGAGGCTGTACCCGCTTTAAGGTACAGTTTTACTGTGAACACTGAGGCTGTACCCACTAAGTTACAGTTTTACTGTGAACACTGAGGCTGTACCTACTTTAAGTTACAGGTATAACAGTTGCCAAGTAGGCTACTGTGGCTACTTGATCATAATGTAGGCCTACCAGCGTAGCCTACCATCAGAAACTATGGAGAAAATGCCTCCCATATCATTTTAACATGGCGAAATAGCTGTTCTATCATTCAGACTACAGTAGCAGCCAATGTGTGGTTTTAAATGTAGGCCTATATTAGGCTTCACTCCCCCCTATCTGAGATATCTCCTGCAGCCATCATCCTCCACATTCAACATCCGTTTTGTCTCATCCTCCACATACAACATCCGTTTTGTCAGTCACATTCTGTTAAAAGTCCCCAAAGCACACACATCTCTGGGTCGCTCGTCTTTTCAGTCCGCTGCAGCCAGCGACTGGAACGAGCTGCAACAAACGCTCAAACTGGACAGTTTTATCTCAATCTCTTCATTCAAAGACTCAATCATGGACACTCTTACTGACAGTTGTGGCTGCTTTGCGTGATGTATTGTTGTCTTTACCTTCTTGCCTTTTGTGCTGTTGTCTGGGCCCAATAATGTTTGTACCATGTTTCATTCTGCTACCATGTTGTGTTGCTACCATGTTTTGTGCTGCTGCCATGTTGTGTTGCTACCATGTTGTTGTCATGTTGTGTTGCTACCATGTTGTTGTCATGTTGTTGTCATGTTGTGTTGCTACCATGTTGTTGTCATGTTGTGTTGCTACCATGTTGTTGTCATGTTGTCACGAACCGGCTCAAAGCCCGTAACAAAGGGAGACAACGTGGAGATAAGGAGTAGCAAAATATATATTTATTAACTAAAGCAAATAAGTATAATATACAATGGTGTGTGTAATCAGTAATCAGTAGTGTAAGTGAGTGTTTTGCATGCATGAATGTGATAATGCAGGGTGTTGAAAGGTGCCAAAGCAAACAAACAAACAAAAGGCCACCAAGAACCACAACACAATCTACAAAGGTGTCTGCATGGAGAGAGTCTCCTCCATGAATGTGGAAGAGGTCTATTTATCCTGGGAGACACCTGGCCCAGGTGTTTCCCATGTAGCTGACGACCCTCTCAACTCTGCCCACCGGCATCCTAATAAGGAAACAAGAACAAAGACAGAATACGGCAGACAGAGTGGGAGGGTCGTCACAATGTTGTGTGCTACCATGTTTTGTGCTGCTGCCATGTTGTGTTGCTACCATGTTGTTGTCATATTGTGTTGCTACCATGTTGTTGTTATGTTGTGTTGCTACCCTGTTGTTTCATGTTGTGTTGCTACCATGTTGTTGTTATGTTGTGTTGCTACCATGTTGTTGTCATGTTGTGTTGCTACCATGCTGTGTTGTCATGTGTTGCTACCATGTTGTTGTCATGTTGTGTTGCCTCCATGCTGTGTTGTCATGTGTTGCTGCCTTGCTATGTTGTTGTCTTTAGGTCTCTCTTTATGTAGTGTTGTGGTGTCTCACTTGTTGTGATGTGTGTTTTGTCCGATTTGACTATTATATATATTTATTTTTAATCCCAGCCCCCGTTCCCCTGCGGGAGACCTTTTGTCTTCTGGTAGGCCGTCTTTGTAAATACACATTTGTTATTAACTGACTTTCCTAGTTAAATAAAGGTTAAAATAATTTAAAAAAAAATACATTCCATGATACTTTTGATAAAATCTTGACTTGACATTAACCTGTTTATCCACCTGTCCTTCAGACAAGGAGGTGACTGTTGTGTTGTTTGATGCAAGAAACCACTTTACAAAATAAAATGCATTATTATT
Source organism: Oncorhynchus nerka (assembly GCF_034236695.1). Taxonomy (NCBI): domain Eukaryota; kingdom Metazoa; phylum Chordata; class Actinopteri; order Salmoniformes; family Salmonidae; genus Oncorhynchus; species Oncorhynchus nerka. The sequence continues at coordinate 7,121,592 of NC_088422.1, read as the reverse complement.
CCCGTACCATTACTACAGAGAATCAGAAGAATTATGCTACCCTCTGCCTATTGGCTACTTAAGTTATTCAAACCTGTTTCAAAATACAACACTGCCCATTTAAGACAAAAAAAACAAGCTCTTTAGCTGACTTGCTTTTCAAAGATGGCTAGGAATTTAGACATTTTGTCCTCTTGTAAGAAGCAATCACCCCCCCCCCCCCATTGCTGACTACAAAATAACTGGGCTAATAACTCACTAACAAGCAAAGGATATGAACAAAATGTGCACACGTGGCTACATGCAGCTCTTGCTTTGATCTCAAAACAAGAACATCTCCTCACGACCGCTCATGCTGTAAACACAGTCCAGTTCAAAGTGAAGGACACAGATCCATATATGGCAATGGTCTATTTGCATATAGGCCTACTGCAGCTCTGATTGGTTATGCAGCATATGTCTGTGGAGAGTATGGGCTGAGTCGTGTCAATGCAATAGAATCCTACTCCGATGCGTTCTGCCTACAACAACATTTCTTGCATAATTTATTTTGTTTTTCGGTATGTTGCGTTGACAGTGGCCTAATATTCGATCACAATTGCCACAGTAAAGGGAAACGTTGATAGTGTTAACAGGGAAAAACTGAATTTCAATCTCGTGCTTCTCTCCGTGGGTTGACGTTTTCTGCACAGTCTCGGGGATACTGCCCACTCCGCACACTTCTAAGATGGAACATTGGCCGCCACCATGCTTGAAAATATGAATGAGTGGTACTCAGTGATGTGTTTGTATTATATATTATTCTGTTCAGGCTTCCTTCTTTTCACTCTGTCATTTAGGTTAGTATTGTGTAGTAACTACAATGTTGTTGATCCATCCTCAGTTTTCTCCTATCACAGCCATTCAACTCTATAACTGTTGTAAAGTCACCATTGGCCTCATGGTGAAATGTAATTCCTCTCCGGCAACTGAGTTAGGAACCAGTGTCTTTGTAGAGACTGGTTGTACTGATACACCATCCAAAGTGTTAGTAATAACTTCACCGTGCTCAAAGGGATATTCAATATCTGCTTTCATTTTTACTTAACCATCTACCAATCGGTGCCCTTCTTTGCGAGGCATTGGAAAACCTCCCTGGTCTTTGTGTTTGAAATTCCCTGCGCGACTGAGGGACCTTAACAGATAATTGTATGTGTGGGGTACGGAGAAGAGATAGTCATTCAAAAATCATGTTAAACACTATTATTGAAAGAAAAAAACAAAAAGCATTCAAAAGCTTTAATTAACAAGAGCAAAAGGTATTGTGTTTTATTTGAAAACAGCTTCATATTTTGTAAAGGCACAATATTTCGGTAATCCCATTCACCTTTCCGTTTTATGCAAAATAACACACACAATGTACTGTTCTTGAATTCCATGCAACTTATTTTGTGACTTTTTAAGCAAAGTTTTACTCCTTAACATATTTAGGCAATAACAAAGGGTTTGAGTACTTATTGACTCAAGACATTTCAGCTTTTATTCATTTGTTAACGTTTCTAAAAACATAATTCCACTTTGACATTATGGGGCCAGTGACACGAAATCCATTTAAAATTCAGGCTGTAACAGAACAAAAAGTCAAGGGGTGTGAGTACCCTGAAGGCACTGTATATACAGTACTTAGGCTTACTAGTAAACATTAGATCGTCACGAGCCTACCGCATGTTGCAGCGAAAGTTCAGTCAGTCCCAACACCTTAGCCATTACACCAAGAGGTCCGAAGCTTTTGAGAAGGTCAGTACTGTATTGTAGGTGTTGTAACAAGGACCTTACAAATGTAACATATTCACAACGTTAATCATCCTGAGTAGTTAGTAGTTGCAGTATTGTCAAAGTGCTGTGGAACTTTGCCTCAGCCTCAGTCCCCCCCCCCACACACACACACACACACACACACACCCCACACACACACACACACACACACACACACACACACACACACACACACAGATACACACTCTTCGCCAGATGGAAACATTGACCTTGTCTTGGAGATTGGGGGGAGGGGGAGGAGGAGAGAAACTGTGTGAAAGATGGTAGCCCTAATGGTGAATCTCTCATGTTTTAATGTTCTCTGCACATACATTGAATTGTAATTATTAGTTTAATTACTACGATGTCGTTATCATCAAGGGCAAATTGAACACACTGACTGTGTTCACTTTGACTGATAGAGGGTACGGTGTGCCAAGGCCTGAGGCGTGTGTGGCAAGCACACTCCCAACGTGTCTACCCGCTCTGGACTGGCACATGATGTATCTGGATGATAACAATGATAATAAAAACTATCAGTCATCATATCAGTTATTAACCAAAAAAATGTTTATTTCATAAAAACTAGGTGGTATTGGCATAGTAGCAAGGACATTACCAGGAAGTAAACCAAAGTACGTACACCAGGAAGTAAACCAAAGTAGACCAGGAAGTAAACCGATGAAGTGAACCAAGGTAGTAGACCAGGGAAGTAGACCAGTGGTGTAGACCAGGGAGGTAGACCAGGGAAGTAGACCAGGGGTTGAGACCAGGGAAGTAGTCCAGGGATGTAGACCAGGGAAGTAGACCAGGGAAGTAGACCAAGGTAGTAGACCAGGGAGGTAGACCAGGGAGGTAGACCAGGGAAGTAGACCAGGGAGGTAGACCAGGGAGGTAGACCAGGGAAGTAGACCAGGAAAGTAGACCAGGGAAGTAGACCAGGAAAGTAGACCAGGGAGGTAGACCAGGGAAGTAGACCAGGGGGGTAGACCAGGGAGGTAGACCAGGGAGGTAGACCAGGGAAGTAGACCAGGGAAGTAGACCAGGGAGGTAGACCAGGGAAGTAGACCAGGGAAATAGACCAGACCAGGGAGGTAGACCAGGGAAGTATACCAGGGAAGTAGACCAGAGAGGTAGACCAGGGAAGTAGACCAGGGAAATAGACCAGGGAGGTAGACCAGGGAAGTAGACCAGGGAGGTAGACCAGGGAAGTAGACCAGGGAAGTAGACCAGGGAAGTAGACCAGGGGTTGAGACCAGGGAAGTAGACCAGGGAGGTAAACCAGGGAAGTAGACCAGGGAAGTAGACCAGGGAAGTAGACCAGGGAGGTAGACCAGGGAAGTAGACCAAGGTAGTAGACCAGGGAGGTAGACCGAGGTAGTAGCCAGGGAAGTAGACCAAGGAAGTAGACCAGGGACGTAGACCAGGGAGGTAGACCAGGGAAGTAGACCAGGAAGTAGACCAGGAAGTAGACCAGTAGACCAGGGAGGTAGACCAGGGAGGTAGACCAGGGAAGTAGACCAGGGAAGTAGACCAGGGAAGTAGACCAGGGAGGTAGACCAGGGAGGTAGACCAGGGAAGTAGACCAGGGAAGTAGACCAGGGGTTGAGACCAGGGAAGTAGACCAGGGAAGTAGACCAGGGAGGTAGACCAGGGAAGTAGACCAGGGAGGTAGACCAGGGGGTAGACCAAGGTAGTAGACCAAGGTAGTAGACCAGGGAAGTAGACTAGGGAGGTAGACCAGGGAAGTAGACCAGGGAGGTAGACCAGGGAAGTAGAACAAGGTACTAGACCAGGGTAGTAGACCAGGGAAGTAGACCAGGGAAGTAGACCAGGGAGGTAGACCAGGGAAGTAGACCAGGGAGGTAGACCAGGGAAGTAGACCAGGGAAGTAGACCTGGGGTTGAGACCATCGAGGTAGACCAGGGAAGTAGACCAGGGAAGTAGACCAGGGAAGTAGACCAGGGAGGTAGACCAGGGAGGTAGACCAGGGAAGTAGACCAGGGAAGTAGACCAGGGAGGTAGACCAGTGGTGTAGACCAGGAAGGTAGACCAGGGAAGTAGACCAGGGAGGTAGACCAGGGAAGTAGACCAGGGAAGTAGCACAGGGAGGTAGACCAGGGAAGTAGACCAGGGAAGTAGACCAGGGAAGTAGACCAAGGAGGTAGACCAGGGAAGTAGACCAGGGAAGTATACCAGGGAAGTAGACCAGGGAGGTAGACCAGGGAGGTAGACCAGGGGGGTAGACCAAGGTAGTAGACCAGGGAAGTAGACCAGGGAAGTAGACCAGGGAAGTAGACCAGGGAGGTAGACCAGGGAGGTAGACCAGGAAAGTAGACCAGGGAAGTAGACCAGGGAAGTAGACCAGGGAGGTAGACCAGGGGGGTAGACCATGGGGGTAGACCAGGGAAGTAGACCAGGGAAGTAGACCAGGGAGGTAGACCAGGGAGGTAGACCAGGGAAGTAGACCAGGAAGGTAGATCAGGAAGGTAGACCAGGGAGGTAGACCAGGGAGGTAGACACGGGAAGTAGACCAGGGAAGTAGACCAGGGGTTGAGACCAGGGAGGCAGACCAGGGAAGTAGACCAGGGAGGTAGACCAGGGAAGTATACCAGGGAAGTAGACCAAGGAAGTAGACCAGGGAAGTAGACCAGGGGTTGAGACCAGGGAAGTAGACCAGGGAAGTAGACCAGGGACATAGACCAGGGAAGTAGACCAGGGAAGTAGACCAGGGAGGTAGACCAGAGAAGTAGACCAGGGAAGTAGACCAGGGAAGTAGACCAGGGAGGTAGACCAGGGAAGTAGACCAGGGAAGTAGACCAGGGAAGTAGACCAGGGAAGTAGAACAAGGTACTAGACCAGGGTAGTAGACCAGGGAAGTAGACCAGGGAAGTAGACCAGGGAAGTAGACCAGGGAGGTAGACCAGGGAAGTAGACCAGGGAGGTAGACCAGGGAGGTAGACCAGGGAAGTAGACCAGGGAAGTAGACCATGGAGGTAGACCAGGGAAGTAGACCAGGGAAGTAGACCAGGGAAGTAGACCAGGGAGGTAGACCAGTGGTGTAGACCAGGGAAGTAGACCAGGGAAGTAGACCAGGGAAGTAGACCAGGGGTTGAGACCAGGGAAGTAGACCAGGGAGGTAGACCAGGGAGGTAGACCAGGGAAGTAGACCAGGGAAGTAGACCAAGGTAGTAGACCAGGGAGGTAGACCAGGGAAGTAGACCAGGGAAGTAGACCAAGGTAGTAGACCAGGGAGGTAGACCAGGGAAGTAGCCCAGGGAGGTAGACCAGGGAAGTAGACCAGGGAGGTAGACCAGGGAAGTAGACCAGGGAAGTAGACCAGGGAAGTAGACCAGGGGTTGAGACCAGGGAAGTAGACCAGGGAGGTAGACCAGGGAGGTAGACCAGGGAAGTAGACCAGGGAAGTAGACCAAGGTAGTAGACCAGGGAGGTAGACCAGGGAAGTAGACCAGGGAAGTAGACCAAGGTAGTAGACCAGGGAGGTAGACCAGGGAAGTAGCCCAGGGAGGTAGACCAGGGAAGTAGACCAGGGAAGTAGACCAGGGAAGTAGATCAGGGGTTGAGACCAGGGAAGTAGACCAGGGAAGTAGACCAGTGGTTGAGACCAGGGAAGTAGACCAGGGAAGTAGACCAGGGACGTAGACCAGGGAAGTAGACCAGGGAAGTAGACCAGGGAGGTTGACCAGGGAAGTAGACCAGGGAAGTAGACCAGGGAAGTAGACCAGGGAAGTAGACCAGGGGTTGAGACCAGGGAAGTAGACCAGGGAGGTAGACCAGGGAGGTAGACCAGGGAAGTAGACCAGGGAAGTAGACCAAGGTAGTAGACCAGGGAGGTAGACCAGGGAAGTAGACCAGGGAAGTAGACCAAGGTAGTAGACCAGGGAGGTAGACCAGGGAAGTAGCCCAGGGAGGTAGACCAGGGAAGTAGACCAGGGAAGTAGACCAGAGGTTGAGACCAGGGAAGTAGACCAGGGAAGTAGAACAGTGGTTGAGACCAGGGAAGTAGACCAGGGAAGTAGACCAGGGACGTAGACCAGGGAAGTAGACCAAGGAAGTAGACCAGGAAGTAAACCGATGAAGTAGACCAGGGAGGTAGACCAGGGAAGTAGACCAGGGAAGTAGACCAGGGAGGTAGACCAGGGAAGTATACCAGGGAAGTAGACCAAGGTAGTAGACCAGAGAGGTAGACCAGGGAGGTAGACCAGGGGGGTAGACCAGGGGGATAGACCAGGGAAGTAGACCAGGGAAGTAGACCAGGGAAGTAGACCAAGGTAGTAGACCAGGGAAGTAGACCAGGGAAGTAGACCAAGGTAGTAGACCAGGGAAGTGAACCAAGGTAGTAGACCAAGGTAGTAGACCAGGGAAGTGAACCAAGGTAGTAGACCAAGGTAGTAGACCAGGGAAGTAGACCAGGGAAGTAGACCAGGGAGGTAGACCAGGGAAGTAGACCAGGGAGGTAGACCAGGGAAGTAGACCAAGGTAGTAGACCAAGGTAGTAGACCAGGGAAGTAGACCAGGGAAGTAGACCAGGGAAGTAGACCAAGGAGGTAGACCAGGGAAGTAGACCAGGGAGGTAGACCAGGGAGGTAGACCAGGGAAGTAGACCAGGGAAGTAGACCATGGAGGTAGACCAGGGAAGTAGACCAGGGAAGTAGACCAGGGAGGTAGACCAGGGAAGTTGACCAGGGAAGTAGACCAGGGAAGTAGACCAGGGAGGTAGACCAGTGGTGTAGACCAGGGAAGTAGACCAGGGAGGTAGACCAGGGAAGTAGACCAAGGTAGTAGACCAAGGTAGTAGACCAGGGAAGTAGACCAGGGAAGTAGACCAGGGAAGTAGACCAAGGAGGTAGACCAGGGAAGTAGACCAGGGAGGTAGACCAGGGAGGTAGACCAGGGAAGTAGACCAGGGAAGTAGACCATGGAGGTAGACCAGGGAAGTAGACCAGGGAAGTAGACCAGGGAAGTAGACCAGGGAGGTAGACCAGGGAAGTAGACCAGGGAAGTAGACCAGGGAAGTAGACCAGGGAGGTAGACCAGTGGTGTAGACCAGGGAAGTAGACCAGGGAAGTAGACCAGGGAAGTAGACCAGGGGTTGAGACCATGGAGGTAGACCAGGGAAGTAGACCAGGGAGGTAGACCAGGGAGGTAGACCAGGGAAGTAGACCAGGGATGTAGACCAAGGTAGTAGACCAGGGAGGTAGACCAGGGAAGTAGACCAGGGAAGTAGACCAAGGTAGTAGACCAGGGAGGTAGACCAGGGAAGTAGACCAGGGAGGTAGACCAGGGAAGTAGACCAGGGAAGTAGACCAGGGGTTGAGACCAGGGAAGTAGACCAGGGAAGTAGACCAGGGAGGTAGACCAGGGAAGTAGACCAGGGGTTGAGACCAGGGAAGTAGACCAGGGGTTGAGACCAGGGAAGTAGACCAGGGAAGTAGACCAGGGGTTGAGACCAGGGAAGTAGACCAGGGAAGTAGACCAGGGAGGTAGACCAGGGAAGTAGACCAGGGGTTGAGACCAGGGAAGTAGACCAGGGAAGTAGACCAGGGGTTGAGACCAGGGAAGTAGACCAGGGAAGTAGACCAGTGGTTGAGACCAGGGAAGTAGACCAGGGAAGTAGACCAGTGGTTGAGACCAGGGAAGTAGACCAGTGGTTGAGACCAGGGAAGTAGACCAGGGAGGTAGACCAGGGAAGTAGACCAGGGGTTGAGACCAGGGAAGTAGACCAGGGAAGTAGACCAGGGGTTGAGACCAGGGAAGTAGACCAGGGAAGTAGACCAGTGGTTGAGACCAGGGAAGTAGACCAGGGAAGTAGACCAGTGGTTGAGACCAGGGAAGTAGACCAGGGGTTGAGACCAGGGAAGTAGACCAGGGAAGTAGACCAGGGAGGTAGACCAGGGAAGTAGACCAGGGGTTGAGACCAGGGAAGTAGACCAGGGAAGTAGACCAGTGGTTGAGACCAGGGAAGTAGACCAGGGAATCAGTGGTTTTGGCACAACAATGCTTTTATAACATTCATAATGATACCAATGTCTCTAATGTCCCTGCTCTTCTCATCATGACCCCCATAATGAAAACTTTATCCATCTATAGACACATCCAGCTCAGCTCTTATCAAGTTCATACATCCTGCTATCGTAGAGGGTTATCAAGTTCACACATCCTGCTATCGTAGAGGGTTATCAAGTTCACACATCCAGCTCTTATCAAGTTCATACTTCCTGCTATCGTAGAGGGTTATCAAGTTCATACATCCAGCTATCATAGAGGGTTATCAAGTTCACACATCCTGCTATCGTAGAGGGTTATCAAGTTCACACATCCAGCTCTTATCAAGTTCATACTTCCTGCTATCGTAGGGGGTTATCAAGTTCACACATCCTGCTATCGTAGAGGGTTATCAAGTTCACACATCCAGCTCTTATCAAGTTCATACTTCCTGCTATCGTAGGGGGTTATCAAGTTCACACATCCAGCTCTTGTAGGGGGTTATCAAGTTCATACATCCAGCTCTTTTAGGGGGTTATCAAGTTCATACATCCAGCTCTTTTAAGGGGTTATCAAGTGCATGGGGGTGATCCAAGATCATACATTATCCTAAGGAATTATTTTGACTCAAGTTGAATTTAGTTTCAAAGACAATGTGGTTCTCTTTCATCTATCTGAAAGCATCGGTCTGAGCACATTCTGCCGACTCGTGCTATGCTCAATCAGCAACACACTGCAGAGTTTTACCACATGTTGTGATACAGTGTGTTATCAGTACAGTCACTACCACTATCTATAACAGCAAGCCTAGTCAGCATGTCTAACTGTAGAACAAAGAAGGTGTGCTGGTTAAAAAAACTAAAGAGGTTCAAGGCATTCTTCATGATATTAAAATGCTTTCATTGTTCAACGGAACAGAATTCTACAAGTCAACTGTTTTTTTCTCTGTTGCAGGTCGGGAAGCGTTTCTAACGACTGGGGTGAGATTTATGCCTTTGTGAAGAATCTGACAGATCGATTTGTGAGGTAAGCATCTTGTATTCTTTTACAAATGACTTGTGGTCTTGGAAAATGGACAAGGACTGAGTGTAATGGAGAAAAGTGTTGGTTAAAGTCAAGGAACAAGGGTGGACTGGATATCTTTGTTAAAATTAAATCTTGGAGATTTCAACAAATCAACAAATGCCACTTTTATCAATGCCAGCTTTATGTCACATCTGAGTTCCTATCTATCTTCTACTTGTTTTTATACGTTAATCTGATCAACTTCTGTCTAGCTAAACCACTTATTCAATGTTTTCCCAGTCCATTAACCAATATAGCCCATCCCTACAAAACGTACCAAAATGAGCAGGAAACAAGTTAATAAAATAAAATTGCAGGCAGAGTTTTTTTATTTTTATAGCAACGTTGATTGACTCAACGCTATGTGCTTGTCCAGACGGTATCGACCCAGCCAAACTGAAATGAAGAAATGGTTTGTTGAAGAACATAGCAAGCAGGCCCAGTGGGAGTGGGAGGCAGCGAGGATCAGGCTTCTGGGCTGTGAGAATGGCCATTTGTAACCGGGGTGGTTCAGATCCACACATAGATATCTATCTCCCCTTCCTACCGCAGAGGGGGCCGGAAGACCGGGGTTCAAGTACTATTTGATGTCTTTCAAATAATTGAAGCGTTTGTTCTAGCCTTCCAAGAGGGCCAGATGGACGACGTTTAAAGTATTGGGACTATTCTATTGGTCCGTTATGCCAGACAGGCAAGCTCAATCAAGTGCAGATAAAGTTTTAGAAATGTATTTTCGAATAGGATTTGAACCCAGGTGGTCTGCGCGAAATGGGCGTGTACAGTAAGGCCAACAGGACACAGAGAGGCGAGGACAATCATCCTACACAATGCTACACAATCCAGGAACACTTCTGTTCTGCCATGTGGAGCGTGAAAGCTGGACAGATTTCTCTCTTCTGGTTTTTCTCCAGATTTTGGATTTATCCCTGGCACCTCAAGCTCTTGATTTATTCAGTGTCTTGTTTGAAAGAGAAAACTGGGAGGAGAAAAAAAAAAGATTTAATTGCAATTTTAATTTCAGTCTAGCCGGAGATGTTAAACATATTTATGATCCGTTAGGTATGTATGGGGAATAGATGTGATTCTAGCTAGTCCATCACCTGTCTAAAGTTACAAATAATACTCATCTTTTGACTCACACAATTTCTCATTAATAACTAAATCCAAGTCTCAATCTCGACAAACAAATGACTCAGTCAGCCTCTAAAAAGCCTTCTTCACAGAAAGGACGTGATCCATACGTCTGTTGTGTTTTCTTGCCAGACTTGTCCGTGTGGCTAAAAGATGCTATGTGGGTCTGACTGTGGGAAAGGACTAGCTGAGACTAGTTGAGACTAGCTGAGAATATCTGAGACTAGCTGAGAGTATCTGAGGATAGCTGAGGATAGCTGAGACTATCTGAGACTAGCTGAGACTAGCTGAGAATATCTGAGACTATCTGAGACTAGCTGAGACTATCTGAGACAATCTGAGACTATCTGAGGATAGCTGAGACTAGCTGAGACTATCTGAGGATAGCTGAGACTAGCTGAGACTATCTGAGGATAGCTGAGACTAGCTGCGGATAGCTGAGACTAGCTGAGACTAGCTGAGACTAGCTGAGACTAGCTGAGACTATATAAGAGTAGTTGAGACTAGCGGAGACTAGTTGAGACTATCTGAGGATAGCTGAGACTAGCTGCGGATAGCTGAGACTAGCTGAGACTAGCTGAGACTAGCTGAGACTATTTGAGGATAGCGGAGACTATCTGAGACTAGCTGAGACTATCTGAGACTAGCTGAGACTATCTGAGGACAGCTGAGACTATCTGAGACTAGCTGAGACTAGCTGAGACTATCTGAGACTAGCTGAGACTATCTGAGGACAGCTGAGACTATCTGAGACTAGCTGAAACTAGCTGAGGCTACCTGAGAATATCTGAGACTAGCTGAGACTATCTGAGGATAGCTGAGACTATCTGCGGATAGCTGAGACTATCTGAGACTATCTGAGAATATCTGAGACTAGTTGAGAAGACTGAGACTAGCTGAGACTATCTGTGGATAGCTGAGATTATCTGAGACTATCTGAGATAGCTGAGACTATCTGAGGATATCTGAGAATATCTGAGACTAGCTGAACTATCTGAGGCTAGCTGAGACTATCTGAGAGCTAGCTGAGACTATCTGAGACTAGACTATCTGAGACTAGCTGAGACTATCTGACTATCTGGATAGCTGAGACTATCTGAGACTAGCTGAGACTAGCTGAGACTAGCTGAGGATATCTGAGACTGAGACTATCTGAGACTGATCTGAGACTAGTTGAGACTAGCTGAGACTAGCTGATACTATCTGAGGATAGCTGAGACTATCTGAGACTAGCTGAGACTATCTGAGACTATCTGAGACTATCTGAGGATAGCTGCGACTAGCTGAGAGTATCTGAGCATAGCTGAGACTAGCTGAGAGTATCTGAGACTAGCTGAGACTATCTGAGGATAGCTGAGACTAGCTGAGACTATCTGAGGATAGCTGAGACTAGCTGAGACTATCTGAGGATAGCTGAGACTAGCTGCGGATAGCTGAGACTAGCTGAGACTAGCTGAGACTAGCTGAGACTAGCTGAGACTATATAAGAGTAGTTGAGACTAGCGGAGACTAGTTGAGACTATCTGAGGATAGCTGAGACTAGCTGCGGATAGCTGAGACTATCTGAGGATAGCTGAGACTATCTGAGACTAGCTGAGACTAGCTGAGACTATCTGAGACTAGCTGAGACTATCTGAGGACAGCTGAGACTATCTGAGACTAGCTGAGACTAGCTGAGACTACCTGAGAATATCTGAGACTAGCTGAGACTATCTGAGGATAGCTGAGACTATCTGCGGATAGCTGAGACTATCTGAGGATAGCTGAGACTAGCTGAGACTATTTGAGGATAGCTGAGACTATCTGAGACTATCTGAGACTAGCTGAGACTATCTGAGGACAGCTGAGACTAGCTGAGACTAGCTGAAACTAGCTGAGGCTACCTGAGAATATCTGAGACTAGCTGAGACTATCTGAGGATAGCTGAGACTAGCTGAGACTATCTGTGGATAGCTGAGACTATCTGTGGATAGCTGAGACTATCTGAGAATATCTGAGAATATCTGAGACTAGTTGAGACTAGCTGAAACTAGCTGAGGCTACCTGAGAATATCTGAGACTAGCTGAGACTATCTGAGGATAGCTGAGACTATCTGCGGATAGCTGAGACTATCTGAGGATAGCTGAGACTAGCTGAGACTATCTGTGGATAGCTGAGACTATCTGTGGATAGCTGAGACTATCTGAGAATATCTGAGAATATCTGAGACTAGTTGAGAATATCTGAGACTAGCTGAGACTATTTGAGGATAGCTGAGACTATCTGAGACTATCTGAGACTAGCTGAGACTATCTGAGGACAGCTGAGACTAGCTGAGACTAGCTGAAACTAGCTGAGGCTACCTGAGAATATCTGAGACTAGCTGAGACTATCTGTGGATAGCTAAGACAATCTGAGAATATCTGAGAATATCTGAGACTAGTTGAGACCAGCTGAGACTAGGTGAGACTAGCTGAGGATATCTGAGGCTAGCTGAGGATATCTGAGACTAGCTGAAACTAGCTGATACTAGCTGAGACTAGCTGAGACTAGCTGAGACTAGTTAAGAGTAGTTGAGACTAGCGGAGACTAGTTGAGACTAGCTGAGACTAGCTGATACTATCTGAGGATAGCTGAGACTAGTTGAGACCAGCTGAGACTAGCTGAGACTAGCTGAGGATATCTGAGACTAGCTGAAACTAGCTGATACTAGCTGAGACTAGCTGAGACTAGCTGAGACTAGTTAAGAGTAGTTGAGACTAGCGGAGACTAGTTGAGACTAGCTAAGACTAGTCGAGACTAGCTGAGACTAGTTGAGACTAGCTGAGACTAGCTGAGACTAGCAGAGACTAGCTGAGACTAGCTGAGACTAGGCCATGTGTCATGTGGGTGGGAGAAAGCAGCACCTCTCCTTATGCTCTGAAAAACTCACATCTCTGAGGACTTTTTTTTCTTTTTCAGAGTTTGTAAAGGTCTTTTTTTTTTAGCTAAATATTTATATCCGTGCACAGCTGTGTTTGCACCTTTGCTGATAAATGAATAAGTATCAGTCAAGGCAAAAGTAACGGACAGGTGGAACGGCCACATTTAGATTGTGTGGGTTTTGTCTGGAAGCAAAACGCATGACTGGCCATTTCCCATTCACACCCTCATACATTGACAGGCATAAAAATGTATTCCACAACATCCTGTATGTGTGTGTGTGGGGGGGGGGGGGGGGGGTGAGTCATGACAATCTGTTTCCTGTATGTTAACCACTTCCTGGTACTAGAATCAGGTGATACAGACTAGTGTATCGGTATCTTGTATACCATGTAACATTTCATTCCGTCGCACCGCATATCTAATATAATGTCTTTACACTTAACAGAACTCTTCGATAACGATCTATCGCATGCTGGTTTTATGATGTCAATGACAACATAATGATCACACCTTCACAGATTGACGAGTGTTACATCACTGTGAATTTCCCAAGGAAAAATTATGTCTAGAATAGGATACAATAATACGAATGATAATACTGTATATTGACCTGATATATATTCTACTGTAATATTGACCTGATATATATTCTACGGTAATATTAACCTAATATATATTCTAATGTAATATTAACCTGATATATATTAACCTGATATATATTCTACTGTATATTAACCTGATATATATTCTACTGTAATATTAACCTGATATATATTCTACTATACTATTAACCTGATATATATTCTACTGTAATATTAACCTGATATATATTCTACTGTAATATTAACCTGATATATATTCTACTGTATATTAACCTGATATATATTCTACTGTAATATTAACCTGATATATATTCTACTGTAATATTAACCCAATATATATTCTACTGTAATATTAACCTGATATATTTTCTACTGTATATTAACCTGATATATATTCTACTGTAATATTGACCTGATATATATTCTAATGTATTATTAAACTGATATATATTCTATTGTACTATTAACCTGATATATATATATATATATATATATTCTACTGTAATATTAACCTGATATATATTCTACTGTAATATTAAACTGATATATATTCTACTGTAATATTAACCTGCTATATATTCTACTGTAATATTAACCTGATATATATTCTACTGTAATATTAAACTGATAGATATTCTACTGTAATATTAACCTGATAGATATTCTACTGTAATATTAAACTGATATATATTCTACTGTAATCTTAACCTGATATATATTCTACCGTAATATTAACCTGATATATATTCTACTGTAATATTAAACTGATATATATTCTACTGTAATATTAACCTGATACATATTCTACTGTAATCTTAACCTGATATATATTCTACCGTAATATTAACCTGATATATATTCTACTGTAATATTAACCTGATATATATTCTACTGTAATATTAACCTGATAGATATTCTACTGTAATATTAAACTGATATATATTCTACTGTAATCTTAACCTGATATATATTCTACCGTAATATTAACCTGATATATATTCTACTGTAATATTAACCTGATATATATTCTACTGTAATATTAACCTGATATATATTCTACTGTACTATTAACCTGATATATATTCTACTGTACTATTAACCTGATAGATATTCTACTGTAATATTAACCTGATATATATTCTACTGTAATATTAACCTGATATATATATTATACTGTATATTAACCTGATATATATTCTACTGTAATATTAACCTGATATATATTCTACTGTAATATTAACCTGATATATATATTATACTGTATATTAACCTGATATATATTCTACTGTAATATTAACCTGATATATATTCTACTGTACTATTAACCTGATATATATTCTACTGTAATATTAACCTGATATATATTCTACTGTACTATTAACCTGATATATATTCTACTGTAATATTAACCTGATATGTATTCTTCTGTGTTGTTTAATTCCAGCCCCAGCATGAGGGTCTCCTTTATAGTGTTCTCGTCTTCAGCCAAAGTGATGTTACCTCTCACTGGAGACAGGTGTGGTATTCCTCCTATTGAGAATGACATAACATATTATAAGCCTTGTAATAACACATTATAAGCGTTCATATGACATGCTTATAACAGTCATAACTATGGACATTTCTATTTATATCCACTGGCAAAAACACCGTACGAGAAAATGTTGGATGGTGAGTTGATGTCTTTCTGTTTGAAGGTATGAAATCCAGGAAGGTCTGGAGAGACTGAGAGAGGTGAAGCCTGCAGGGGAGACCTACATGCATGAAGGGATTAAAGAGGTGCAGTATGGGTAACACGTTCATTGGATAGTCCCAAATACATACTTTACAGATGTTCAACTATCCATTAACCCTAAACCTAACCCTAAACCTAACCCTAAACCTTACTCTAAACCTAACCCTAATCCTTACTCTAAACCTAACCCTAAACCTAACCCTAAACCTTACTCTAAACCTAACCCTAAACCTAACCCTAAACCTTACTCTAAACCTAACCCTAATCCTTACTCTAAACCTAATACCAAACCTAATCCTAAACCAAATCCCAAACCTTACCCTAAACCTAATCCTTACCCTAATCCTTACCCTAAACCTAATCCTAATCCTAAACCGAATCCTAAACCTTACCCTAAACCTTACCTTAAACCTAATCCTAATCCTAAACCTTAACCTAAACCTTACCCTAAACCTAATCCTAAACCGAATCCTAAACCTAGTCGAAACCACTAGCCAGTGGTCACCTCACTAGAGAAGCCTTCAGTACTGGGCATAATATCCCCCACGTTACAATCCTTACAGTAAAATACAGTGTTAGCATTTTCAGTCTGCCAATGACCCTTCCTGTGCTAGCATTGTCGGTCTGCCACTGACCCTGTCTGTGCTAGCCTTGTCAGTCTGCCATTTGATCCTATCTGTGCTAGCCTTGTCAGTCTGCCAATTTATCCTATCTGTGCTAGCCTTGTCAGTCTGCCATTTGATCCTATCTGTGCTAGCATTGTCAGTCTGCCATTTGATCCTATCTGTGCTAGCATTGTCAGTCTGCCATTTGACCCTGTGCTAGCCTAATAGCTAGGTTTTTAACACTATCTGTGCTAGGCGTTTGACCCCATCTGTGCTAGCCTAATAGCTAGGCGTTTGACCCCATCTGTGCTTGCCTAATAGCTAGGCGTTTGACCCCATCTGTGCTAGCCTAATAGCTAGGCGTTTGACCCTATCTGTGCTAGCCTAATAGCTAGGCGTTTGACCCTATCTGTGCTAGCCTAATAGCTAGGCGTTTGACCCTATCTGTGCTAGCCTAATAGCTAGGCGTTTGACCCCATCTGTGCTAGCCTAATAGCTAGGCGTTTGACCCCATCTGTGCTAGCCTAATAGCTAGGCGTTTGACCCCATCTGTGCTAGCCTAATAGCTAGGCGTTTGACCCCATCTGTGCTAGCCTAATAGCTAGGCGTTTGACCCTATCTGTGCTAGCCTAATAGCTAGGCGTTTGACCCTATCTGTGCTAGCCTAATAGCTAGGCGTTTGACCCTATCTGTGCTAGCCTAATAGCTAGGCGTTTGACCCTATCTGTGCTAGCCTAATAGCTAGGTGTTTGACCCTATCTGTGCTAGCCTAATAGCTAGGCGTTTGACCCCATCTGTGCTAGCCTAATAGCTAGGCGTTTGACCCTATCTGTGCTAGCCTAATAGCTAGGTTTTTGACACTATCTGTGCTAGGCGTTTGACCCCATCTGTGCTAGCCTAATAGCTAGGCGTTTGACCCTATCTGTGCTAGTCTAATAGCTAGGCGTTTGACCCCATCTGTGCTAGCCTAATAGCTAGGCGTTTGACCCTATCTGTGCTAGCCTAATAGCTAGGTGTTTGACCCTATCTGTGCTAGCCTAATAGCTAGGCGTTTGACCCTATCTGTGCTAGCCTAATAGCTAGGCGTTTGACCCTATCTGTGCTAGCCTAATAGCTAGGCGTTTGACCCTATCTGTGCTAGCCTAATAGCTAGGCGTTTGACCCTATCTGTGCTAGCCTAATAGCTAGGCGTTTGCTGTGTTGGCACTAAACATGGTTTAAATAGGGAGCAATTCAAAAGCCTACCATGCTGGAAGTACTCCAGGTGAACTAACAAATACATTATGACTCCTCTATAACAGTTCATTTTGAATGTATTCTCCTTCTGTAGACATGTCAGGTGTATTAGGTTGGGGTCACTGCCATTTCAATTATAGTCAACTCAGCCAGGAAGTAAACTTAAAAAAATGTAATTCCAATTCCAATTTTCCTAATTGGAAAGCATGACGCAAAATTGTAATTGGAGTTGTAATTTCCGTTTACTTCCTGAGTTGACTGAACAGTAGGCCTAATGGAACTGACACCAACCCTCTTACTGTATAGTGTTATTTACTAATAAAGCTCATATCTCTCTGTTTATTCCTCCATTCCCACCTCTTGTGTTTGAACCGAAAAGGCAAACCTTCAAATCAAAGCCCAAACGACCAAGTCCTCCAGCATCATCGTGGCTTTGACGGACGGAAAGCTGGAGGTCTATGTACATGAACTAACAGTTGAAATGGTGAGTTTTTTTTATCCATACGAAAAACATGTCACGTTTACAAGGTGAAAATGATGGTTTTCTAATAACAGACTAAGCCTAGTCTTAGACTAAAAAGCTAAAAAAAAAAAAAGATTATGTTTAATCTGGGTCCAAGAATTCTGGCATGTTCAATTCAGAGAGTTACTTGTTGGTTTAAAGTTAAAGTTGTTCTGTTTTTTTTTCTTTCAATTCAATTCAATTCAAGGGCTTTATTGGCATGGGAAACATGTTAACATTGCCAAAGCAAGTGAGGTAGATAATATATAAAGTGAATATATAAAGTGAAATAAACAATAAAACAATATCTTTCTCTAATGCAGGCCAACGATGCAAGGTACTACGGTGCTCGGGTGTACTGTGTTGGTATCAAGGACTTTGACGAGCAACAGCTAGCCGAGGTTGCTGACACCAAAGATCAAGTGTTTCCTGTTAAAGATGGCTTCCATGCACTCAAAGGCATTGTCAATTCAGTAAGACATGTTCATTTATTCACTGTTTTACTGTAAATAAATGTGAAGTAGGCGGTGAGTTTTCAAGGCACTTCAGTGCAACCTTCTTGTGGGAAAAAAAACACCTTTTGTGTGGGGCTTGTAGGTAGCTTAGTGGTTAGAGTGTTGGACAAGTAACCAAAAGGTTGCTAGATCAAATCCCCGAGCTGACAAGGTAACAATCTGTCGTTCTGCCCCTGAACAGGCAGTTAACCCCACTGTTCATAGGCCGTCATTGAAAATAAGAATTTGTTCTTACTGACTTGCCTAGTTAAATAAAGGTTAAATTGGAAAGACTCTCCATTTAGGTAGATGGAAAGAGAGAAGGTAGGTAGATGGAAAGAGAGAGTAGGTAGATGGAAAGAGAGAGTAGGTAGATGGAAAGAGAGTAGGTAGATGGAAAGAGAGAGTAGATAGATGGAAAGAGAGTAGGTAGGTAGATGGAAAGAGAGTAGGTAGATGGAAAGAGAGTAGGTAGGTAGATGGAAAGAGAGTAGGTAGATGGAAAGAGAGAGTAGGTAGATGGAAAGAGAGAGTAGGTAGATGGAAAGAGAGAGTAGATAGATGGAAAGAGAGAGTAGATAGATGGAAAGAGAGAGTAGATAGATGGAAAGAGAGTAGGTAGGTAGATGGAAAGAGAGTAGGTAGGTAGATGGAAAGAGAGAGTAGATAGATGGAAAGAGAGTAGGTAGGTAGATGGAAAGAGAGTAGGTAGGTAGATGGAAAGAGAGTAGGTAGATGGAAAGAGAGAGTAGGTAGATGGAAAGAGAGAAGGTAGATGGAAAGAGAGAGTAGATAGATGGAAAGAGAGTAGGTAGGTAGATGGAAAGAGAGAGTAGGTAGATGGAAAGAGAGAAGGTAGGTAGATGGAAAGAGAGAGTAGGTAGATGGAAAGAGAGAGTAGGTAGATGGAAAGAGAGAGTAGATAGATGGAAAGAGAGAGTAGATAGATGGAAAGAGAGAGTAGATAGATGGAAAGAGAGAAGGTAGGTAGATGGAAAGAGAGAGCAGGTAGATGGAAAGAGAGAATAGATAGATGGAAAGAGAGTAGGTAGGTAGATGGAAAGAGAGTAGGTAGGTAGATGGAAAGAGAGAGTAGATAGATGGAAAGAGAGAGTAGGTAGATGGAAAGAGAGTAGGTAGATGGAAAGAGAGAGTAGATAGATGGAAAGAGAGTAGGTAGATGGAAAGAGAGAAGGTAGATGGAAAGAGAGAGTAGATAGATGGAAAGAGAGAGTAGGTAGATGGAAAGAGAGTAGGTAGATGGAAAGAGAGAGTAGATAGATGGAAAGAGAGTAGGTAGATGGAAAGAGAGTAGGTAGATGGAAAGAGAGAGAAGGTAGATGGAAAGAGAGAGTAGATAGATGGAAAGAGAGAGTAGGTAGATGGAAAGAGAGTAGGTAGATGGAAAGAGAGAAGGTAGATGGAAAGAGAGTAGGTAGATAGATGGAAAGAGAGTAGGTAGATGGAAAGAGAAGTAGGTAGATGGAAAGAGAGAGTAGGTAGATGGAAAGAGAGTAGGTAGATGGAAAGAGAGTAGGTAGATGGAAAGAGAGTAGGTAGATGGAAAGAGAGAGTAGGTAGATGGAAAGAGAGAGTAGGTAGATGGAAAGAGAGTAGGTAGATGGAAAGAGAGAGTAGATAGATGGAAAGAGAGTAGATAGATGGAAAGAGAGTAGGTAGATGGAAAGAGAGTAGGTAGATGGAAAGAGAGAAGGTAGATGGAAAGAGAGAGTAGGTAGATAGATGGAAAGAGAGTAGGTAGATGGAAAGAGAGAGTAGATAGATGGAAAGAGAGTAGGTAGATGGAAAGAGAGAGTAGGTAGATGGAAAGAGAGAAGGTAGATGGAAAGAGAGTAGGTAGATGGAAAGAGAGAGTAGGTAGATGGAAAGAGAGAGTAGGTAGATAGATGGAAAGAGAGAGTAGGTAGATGGAAAGAGAGAGTAGGTAGATAGATGGAAAGAGAGTAGGTAGATGGAAAGAGAGTAGGTAGATGGAAAGAGAGAAGGTAGATGGAAAGATAGAGTAGGTAGATGGAAAGAGAGAGAAGGTAGATGGAAAGAGAGAGTAGATAGATGGAAAGAGAGAGTAGGTAGATGGAAAGAGAGTAGATAGATGGAAAGAGAGTAGGTAGATGGAAAGAGAGTAGGTAGATGGAAAGAGAGAGTAGATAGATGGAAAGAGAGTAGGTAGGTAGATGGAAAGAGAGTAGGTAGATGGAAAGAGAGAGTAGATAGATGGAAAGAGAGTAGGTAGATGGAAAGAGAGAGTAGGTAGATGGAAAGAGAGAAGGTAGATGGAAAGAGAGTAGGTAGATGGAAAGAGAGAGTAGGTAGATGGAAAGAGAGTAGGTAGATAGATGGAAAGAGAGAGTAGGTAGATGGAAAAAGAGAGGTAGTAGGTAGATAGATGGAAAGAGAGTAGGTAGATGGAAAGAGAGTAGGTAGATGGAAAGAGAGTAGGTAGATGGAAAAGAGAGTAGGTAGATGGAAGATGGAGAGAGAAGGTAGATGGAAAGAGAGAGTAGATAGATGGAAAGAGAGAGTAGGTAGATGGAAAGAGTAGGTAGATGGAAAGAGAGTAGGTAGATGGAAAGAGAGTAGGTAGATGGAAAGAGAGTAGGTAGATGGAAAGAGAGTAGGTAGATGGAAAGAGAGAGTAGATAGATGGAAAGAGAGTAGGTAGATGGAAAAGAGAGTAGGTAGATGGAAAGAGAGTAGGTAGATGGAAAGAGAGAAGGTAGATGGAAGAGAGTAGGTAGATAGATAGATGGAAAGAGAGTAGGTAGATGGAAAGAGAGAGTAGGTAGATGGAAAGAGAGTAGGTAGATGGAAAGAGAGAGTAGGTAGATGGAAAGAGAGAAGGTAGATGGAAAGAGAGTAGGTAGATGGAAAGAGAGAGTAGGTAGATGGAAAGAGAGAGTAGGTAGATAGATGGAAAGAGAGAGTAGGTAGATGGAAAGAGAGAGTAGGTAGATAGATGGAAAGAGAGTAGGTAGATGGAAAGAGAGTAGGTAGATGGAAAGAGAGAAGGTAGATGGAAAGAGAGAGTAGGTAGATGGAAAGAGAGAGAAGGTAGATGGAAAGAGAGAGTAGATAGATGGAAAGAGAGAGTAGGTAGATGGAAAGAGAGTAGATAGATGGAAAGAGAGTAGGTAGATGGAAAGAGAGTAGGTAGATGGAAAGAGAGAGTAGATAGATGGAAAGAGAGTAGGTAGGTAGATGGAAAGAGAGTAGGTAGATGGAAAGAGAGTAGGTAGATGGAAAGAGAGAGTAGATAGATGGAAAGAGAGTAGGTAGATGGAAAGAGAGTAGGTAGATGGAAAGAGAGTAGGTAGGTAGATGGAAAGAGAGTAGGTAGATGGAAAGAGAGTAGGTAGGTAGATGGAAAGAGAGTAGGTAGATGGAAAGAGAGTAGGTAGATGGAAAGAGAGAGTAGATAGATGGAAAGAGAGTAGATAGATGGAAAGAGAGTAGGTAGATGGAAAGAGAGTAGGTAGATGGAAAGAGAGTAGGTAGATGGAAAGAGAGTAGGTAGATGGAAAGAGAGAGTAGATAGATGGAAAGAGAGTAGATAGATGGAAAGAGAGTAGGTAGATGGAAAGAGAGTAGGTAGATGGAAAGAGAGTAGGTAGATGGAAAGAGAGTAGGTAGATGGAAAGAGAGAGTAGATAGATGGAAAGAGAGAAGGTAGGTAGATGGAAAGAGAGAGTAGGTAGATGGAAAGAGAGAGTAGGTAGATGGAAAGAGAGAGTAGGTAGGTAGATGGAAAGAGAGAGTAGATAGATGGAAAGAGAGTAGGTAGATGGAAAGAGAGTGTAGATAGATGGAAAGAGAGAGTAGATAGATGGAAAGAGAGAAGGTAGATGGAAAGAGAGAAGGTAGGTAGATGGAAAGAGAGAGTAGGTAGATGGAAAGAGAGAGTAGGTAGATGGAAAGAGAGTAGGTAGGTAGATGGAAAGAGAGAAGGTAGGTAGATGGAAAGAGAGAGTAGGTAGATGGAAAGAGAGAGTAGGTAGATGGAAAGAGAGTAGGTAGGTAGATGGAAAGAGAGAAGGTAGATGGAAAGAGAGTAGGTAGATGGAAAGAGTGAGTAGGTAGATGGAAAGAGAGAGTAGGTAGATGGAAAGAGAGAAGGTAGATGGAAAGAGAGAAGGTAGATGGAAAGAGAGAAGGTAGATGGAAAGAGTAGGTAGTAGGTAGAGATGGAAAGGAAAGAGATGGAGTAGGTAGATGGAAAAGTAGAGATAGGTAGATGGAAAGAAGAGGTAGATAGATGGAAAGAGAGTAGGTAGATGGTAGGTAGATGGAGAGAAGGTAGATGGAAAAGATAGGTAGATAGGTAGATGGAAAGAGAGAGAAGGTAGATGGAAAGAGAGAGTAGATAGATGGAAAGAGAGAGTAGGTAGATGGAAAGAGAGTAGGTAGATGGAAAGAGAGAAGGTAGATGGAAAGAGAGTAGGTAGATGGAAAGAGAGAAGGTAGATGGAAAGAGAGAGTAGGTAGATAGATGGAAAGAGAGTAGGTAGATGGAAAGAGAGAGTAGGTAGATGGAAAGAGAGTAGATAGATGGAAAGAGAGTAGGTAGATGGAAAGAGAGAGTAGATAGATGGAAAGAGAGTAGATAGATGGAAAGAGAGAGTAGGTAGATGGAAAGAGATAGTAGGTAGATGGAAAGAGAGAGTAGATAGATGGAAAGAGAGTAGATAGATGGAAAGAGAGTAGGTAGATGGAAAGAGAGTAGGTAGATGGAAAGAGAGAGTAGATAGATGGAAAAAGAGAGTAGATAGATGGAAAGAGAGTAGGTAGATGGAAAGAGAGAGTAGATAGATGGAAAGAGAGTAGATAGATGGAAAGAGAGTAGGTAGATGGAAAGAGAGAGTAGATAGATGGAAAGAGAGTAGGTAGATGGAAAGAGAGTAGGTAGGTAGATGGAAAGAGCGTAGGTAATACTGCTTGTGGCTCTCTGTGTTTCAACATGTAGGCAGGAAAGGCTGTGTTTAACCACCTACAGTAACAGAATCCGCAGGAGGACAGCGCTGTCCTCAGTGCTGACAGTTAGTCATTGGCAGTGTTTGGGGAAGCTACTCTGAAAATATAGTTTTTTTCCAAGCTACCAATTACTTTACACCGGAATAAGTTACACTAAATCTACCTTTAAGAAAAATAGATTTTTTTACTAACGTTACTTTGAAAATGTCCAAACTTCATCCAAACTGCTTCATGAAAAAGTATCATGTGTAAATTTGACGTGATACACTACATCTTGCAAGAACATGTCACTGTGGGGTCATTTGTTAACAGAATGTGTAATTTAGCCTACTTAAAAAGAGAGTAGGTAGATGGAAAGACAGTTCTGGTCTACTACACCCATATTTTATTTTTACAAAGAGAGTAGTGTGTAGTTCCATTAGTTAGCTACACCGCTACATGGTAAAACAGTAGTGTGTAGTTCCATTAGCTAGCTACACCGCTACATGGTAAAACAGTAGTGTGTAGTTCCATTAGCTAGCTACACCGCTACATGGTAAAACAGTAGTGTGTAGTTCCATTAGCTAGCTACACCGCTACAAGGTTAAAACAGTAGTGTGTAGTTCCAGTAGCTAGCTACACCGCTACATGGTAAAACAGTAGTGTGTAGTTCCAGTAGTTAGCTACATTGCTACATGGTAAAACAGTAGTGTGTAGTTCCAGTAGTTAGCTACATTGCTACATGGTAAAACAGGTGTGTAGTTCCAGTAGTTAGCTACATGGTAAAACAGTAGTGTGTAGTTCCAGTAGTTAGCTACATGGTAAAACAGTAGTGTGTAGTTCCAGTAGTTAGCTACACCGCTACATGGTAAAACAGTAGTGTGTAGTTCCAGTAGCTAGCTAAAACAGTAGTGTGTAGTTCCAGTAGTTAGCTACACCTCTACATGGTAAAACAGTAGTGTGTAGTTCCAGTAGTTAGCTACACAGCTACATGGTAAAACAGTAGTGTGTAGTTCTAGTAGTTAGCTACACCGCTACACGGTAAAACAGTAGTGTGTAGTTCCAGTAGTTACCTACACCGCTACACGGTAAAACGTGAATTAACTACCACCAAGCTACTGCAACATTTAGTTACATTACTAATTGAACTATAGAGTTTGACCAAAATTGAAAAACACACATTTCCACACAACCCCTAATCGCTGCAAAGCTCCAAAGTTGCACAATTTTGACCAGTTGAATTACTGTTTGTGTTCCAAAGGAAACACACACAGAGAGCGAGAGAAACAGCATTCTCCAGTGATTAGTAATCTTGGATGCTGCTGGACCTCGCTGGCCTCGTCAATCCTCACTTGGATTTCTACAATTTGAAATCATCTGTGCAGCTTTCAGCTTTCTGGGACCCACTCTCTCCGCGTGTACAGTACACAGTGACTTCATGACAAGTGTTACAGGAAAAATTTGCCTGAATTGAGAGGAGTCAGTAAAATTGTAACTTTAATAAAATGTTATAATTGTTTTGAAAAGCCGACTATTAGTGATTTCATATTCTAATGAAGGCTGTGAAGTGTCCTGTTATGCAGAGGCAGACTGCCCTTCATGTTCAGCATGTAGCAGAGGAAGGCCCAACAAATGGTAAAAGACTCCAGACACCCAAGTCATAGACTGTTCTCTCTGCTACCTCACGACAAGCTGTACAGGAGAGCCAAGTCATAGACTGTTCTCTCTGCTACCTCACGACAAGCTGTACCGGAGAGCCAAGTCATAGACTGTTCTCTCTGCCTCACGACAAGCTGTACCGGAGTGCCAAGTCATAGACTGTTCTCTCTGCTACCTCACGACAAGCTGTACCGGAGAGCCAAGTCATAGACTGTTCTCTCTGCTACCTCACGACAAGCGGTACCGGAGTGCCAAGTCATAGACTGTTCTCTCTGCTACCTCACGACAAGCTGTACAGGAGAGCCAAGTCATAGACTGTTCTCTCTGCTACCTCACGACAAGCTGTACCGGAGAGCCAAGTCATAGACTGTTCTCTCTGCTACCTCACGACAAGCGGTACCGGAGTGCCAAGTCATAGACTGTTCTCTCTGCTACCTCACGACAAGCTGTACCGGAGAGCCAAGTCATAGACTGTTCTCTCTGCTACCTCACGACAAGCTGTACCGGAGAGCCAAGTCATAGACTGTTCTCTCTGCTACCTCATGACAAGCTGTACCGGAGAGCCAAGTCATAGACTGTTCTCTCTGCTACCTCACGACAAGCTGTACCGGAGAGCCAAGTCATAGACTGTTCTCTCTGCTACCTCACGACAAGCTGTACCGGAGAGCCAAGTCATAGACTGTTCTCTCTGCTACCTCACGACAAGCTGTACCGGAGAGCCAAGTCATAGACTGTTCTCTCTGCTACCTCATGACAAGCTGTACCGGAGAGCCAAGTCTTAGGCCCAAAAGGCTGCTTAACAGCTGTATATAGCCTCCACATTGACTCTGTACCGTAACACCCTGTATATAGCCTCCACATTGACTCTGTACCGTAATACCCTGTATATAGCCTCCACATTGACTCTGTACCGTAACACCCTGTATATAGTCTCCACATTGACTCTGTACCGTAACACCCTGTATATAGCCTCCACATTGACTCTGTACCGTAACACCCTGTATATAGCCTCCACATTGACTCTGTGCGGTACCCCTGTATATAGCCTCCACATTGACTCCATACCAGTACCCCCTGTATATAGCCTCCACATTAACTCTGTACCGGTACCCCCTGTATATAGCCTCCACATTGACTCTGTACCGTAACACCCTGTATATAGCCTCCACATTGACTCTGTACCGTAACACCCTGTATATAGCCTCCACATTGACTCTGTACCGTAACACCCTGTATATAGCCTCCACATTGACTCTGTACCGTAACACCCTGTATATAGCCTCCACATTGACTCTGTACCGGTACCCCCTGTATATAGCCTCCACATTGACTCCATACCAGTACCCCCTGTATATAGCCTCCACATTAACTCTGTACCGGTACCCCCTGTATATAGCCTCCACATTGACTCTGTACCGTAACACCCTGTATATAGCCTCCACATTGACTCTGTACCGTAACACCCTGTATATAGCCTCCACATTGACTCTGTACCGTAACACCCTGTATATAGCCTCCACATTGACTCTGTACCGTAACACCCTGTATATAGCCTCCACATTGACTCTGTACCGGTACCCCCTGTATATAGCCTCCACATTGACTCTGTACCGGTAACCCCTGTATATAGCCTCCACATTGACTCTGTACCGTAACACCCTGTATATAGCCTCCACATTGACTCTGTACCGTAATACCCTGTATATAGCCTCCACATTGACTCTGTACCGTAACACCCTGTATATAGCCTCCACATTGACTCTGTACCGTAACACCCTGTATATAGCCTCCACATTGACTCTGTACCGTAACACCCTGTATATAGTCTCCACATTGACTCTGTACCGTAACACCCTGTATATAGCCTCCACATTGACTCTGTACCGTAACACCCTGTATATAGTCTCCACATTGACTCTGTACCGTAACACCCTGTATATACATTTACATTTACATTTAAGTCATTTAGCAGACGCTCTTATCCAGAGCGACTTAGCCTCCACATTGACTCTGTACCGTAACACCCTGTATATAGCCTCCACATTGACTCTGTACCGGTACCCCCTGTATATAGCCTCCACATTGACTCTGTACCGTAACACCCTGTATATAGCCTCCACATTGACTCTGTACCGTAACACCCTGTATATAGCCTCCACATTGACTCTGTACCGTAACACCCTGTATATAGCCTCCACATTGACTCTGTACCGTAACACCCTGTATATAGCCTCCACATTGACTCTGTACCGTAACACCCTGTATATAGCCTCCACATTGACTCTGTACCATAACACCCTGTATATAGCCTCCACATTGACTCTGTACCGTAACACCCTGTATATAGCCTCCACATTGACTCTGTACCGTAACACCCTGTATATAGCCTCCACATTGACTCTGTACTGGTACCTCCTGTATATAGCCTCCACATTGACTCTGTACCGTAACACCCTGTATATAGCCTCCACATTGACTCTGTACCATAACACCCTGTATATAGCCTCCACATTGACTCTGTACCGTAACACCCTGTATATAGCCTCCACATTGACTCTGTACCGTAACACCCTGTATGTAGCCTCCACATTGACTCTGTACCATAACACCCTGTATATAGTCTCCACATTGACTCTGTACCGTAACACCCTGTATATAGCCTCCACATTGACTCTGTACCGGTACCCCCTGTATATAGCCTCCACATTGACTCCATACCAGTACCCCCTGTATATAGCCTCCACATTAACTCTGTACCGGTACCCCCTGTATATAGCCTCCACATTGACTCTGTACACCCTGTATATAGCCTCCACATTGACTCTGTACCGTAACACCCTGTATATAGCCTCCACATTGACTCTGTACCGTAACACCCTGTATATAGCCTCCACATTGACTCTGTACCGTAACACCCTGTATATAGCCTCCACATTGACTCTGTACCGTAACACCCTGTATATAGCCTCCACATTGACTCTGTACCATAACACCCTGTATATAGCCTCCACATTGACTCTGTACCATAACACCCTGTATATAGCCTCCACATTGACTCTGTACCGTAACACCCTGTATATAGCCTCCACATTGACTCTGTACCGTAACACCCTGTATATAGCCTCCACATTGACTCTGTACCGTAACACCCTGTATATAGCCTCCACATTGACTCTGTACCGTAACACCCTGTATATAGCCTCCACATTGACTCTGTACCGTAACACCCTGTATATAGCCTCCACATTGACTCTGTACCGTAACACCCTGTATATAGCCTCCACATTGACTCTGTACCGTAACACCCTGTATATAGCCTCCACATTGACTCTGTACCGTAACACCCTGTATATAGCCTCCACATTGACTCTGTACCGTAACACCCTGTATATAGCCTCCACATTGACTCTGTACCGTAACACCCTGTATATAGCCTCCACATTGACTCTGTACCGTAACACTCTGTATATAGTCTCCACATTGACTCTGTACCGTAACACCCTGTATATAGCCTCCACATTGACTCTGTACCGTAACACCCTGTATATAGCCTCCACATTGACTCTGTACCGTAACACCCTGTATATAGCCTCCACATTGACTCTGTACCGTAACACTCTGTATATAGCCTCCACATTGACTCTGTACCGTAACACCCTGTATATAGCCTCCACATTGACTCTGTACCGTAACACCCTGTATATAGCCTCCACATTGACTCTGTATGCCCGTAACACTCTGTATATAGCCTCCACATTGACTCTGTACCGTAACACTCTGTATATAGCCTCCACATTGACTCTGTACCGTAACACTCTGTATATAGCCTCCACATTGACTCTGTACCGTAACACTCTGTATATAGCCTCCACATTGACTCTGTATGCCAGTAACACCCTGTATATAGCCTCCACATTGACTCTGATAATGCCTTCTGTAACACCCTGTATATAGCCTCCACATTGACTCTGTACCGTAACACCCTGTATATAGCCTCCACATTGACTCTGTACCGTAACACCCTGTATATAGCCTCCACATTGACTCTGTACCGATAACACCCTGTATATAGCCTCCACATTGACTCTGTACCGTAACCTCTGTATATAGTCTCACATTGACTCTGTACCGATAACACCCTGTATATAGCCTCCACATTGACTCTGTAATGCCGTAACACCCTGTATATAGCCTCCACATTGACTCTGAAGGCCTTTCTATATGATAACACCCTGTATATAGCCTCCACATTGACTCTGTATGTAATGCCACTCTGTATATAGCCTCCACATTGACTCTGTACCGTAACACCCTGTATATAGCCTCCACATTGACTCTGTATGATAACACCCTGTATATAGCCTCCACATTGACTCTGTACCAGTGGGTATACACTCTGTATATAATGCCTATGACAGTGGGCCACATTGACTCTGTATGATAATGCCACTCTGTATATAGCCTCCACATTGACTCTGATAATGCCGTAACACTCTGTATATAGCCTCCACATTGACTCTGTACCGTAACACTCTGTATATAGCCTCCACATTGACTCTGTACCGTAACACCCTGTATATAAGCCTCCACATTGACTCTGATAACCAGATGTAACACCCTGTATATAGCCTCTACATTGACTCAAATAGAAGGTCTTTCTTTCAAAGTAGATGTGTGACACTTTCTATATGTAACACCCTGTATATAGCCTCACATTGACTCTGTACCGTAACACCCTGTATATAAGCCTCCACATTGACCCTGTACCGATAACACCCTGTATATAGCCTCACATTGACCCTGATAATGCCAGATGTAACAGTGGGCTCCTGTATATAAGCCTCCACATTGACCCTGTACCGTAACACCTGTATATAGCCTCCACATTGACCCTGTACCAGTGGGTAATACCCTGTATATAGCCTCTCACATTGACTCTGATAACCGTAACACCCTGTATATAGCCTCCACATTGACCCTGTACCGTAACACCCTGTATATAGCCTCCACATTGACTCTGTAACGTAACACCCTGTATATAGCCTCCACATTGACCCTGTACCGTAACACCCTGTATATAGCCTCCACATTGACCCTGTACCATAACACCCTGTATATAGCCTCCACATTGACCCTGTAACCGTAACACCCTGTATATAGCCTCCACATTGACTCTGTACGACGCTAACACCCTGTATATAGCCTCCACATTGACCCTGTACCGTAACACCCTGTATATAGCCTCCACATTGACCCTGTACCGTAACACCCTGTATATAGCCTCCACATTGACCCTGTACCAGTGGGTCACATATAACCCTATATATAGCCTCCACATTGACCCTGTAACCGTAACACCCTGTATATAGGTCTTTCTACATTGACCCTGTACAGTGGGTAACCTTTCTCTGTATATAGCCTCCACATTGACCCTGTACCGTAACACCCTGTATATAGTGGGCCACATTGACTCTGATAATGCCAGATGTAACACCCTAGAATAGCCTTCACATTGACCCTGTACCGTAACACCCTGTATATAGCCTCCACATAATGACCCTGTACCGTAACACCCTGATAATGCCAGATGTAGCCTCCACATTGACTCTGATAATGCCGTAACACCCTGTATATAGCCTCCACAGTGGGCTCTGAACCTATATGACACCCTGATGTATAGCCTCCACATTGACTCTGATAACCAGATAACACCCTGTAATATAGCCTCTCACATTGACTCTGTAATGCCAGATGTACACCCTGTATATAGCCTCCATTGACTCTGACGGCTCACCCCTGTATATAGCCCTCCACATTGACTTTCTGATATGCCAGATGTGAAGTGGGCTCACCCTGATAATGCCATATGTAGCCTGGGCTCACATTGACTCTGATAATGCCAGATGTAACAGTGGGCTCACATAGAAGGCCTTTCTAATTTTATTTTGTTACATTTTAATTCTATTTTTTATGGGCTTAGGTCTTTTTCTTAAATCTATTTCAAGTGGGCTCCATAGAAGGTCTTTCTATTTAATGCCAATGTACGCCTGGCTCACATGGAAGGCCTTTCTATATGATAATGCCAGATGTACGACAGTGGGCTCACATAGAAGGTCTTTCTATATGATAATGCCTTCTGTATGACAGTGGGCTCACATAGAAGGTCTTTCTATATGATAATGCCAGATGTACGACAGTGGGCTCACATAGAAGGCCGTTCTATATGATAATGCCAGATGTACGACAGTGGGCTCACATAGAAGGTCTTTCTATATGATAATGCCAGATATATGACAGTGGGCTCACATAGAAGATCTTTCTATATGATAATGCCAGATGTACGACAGTGGGCTCACATAGAAGGCCTTTCTATATGATAATGCCAGATGTATGACAGTGGGCTCACATAGGTCTTTCTATATGATAATGCCAGATGTACGACAGTGGGCTCACATAGAAGGACTTTCTACATGATAATGCCATATGTACGACAGTGGGCTCACATAGAAGGCCTTTCTATATGATAATGCCATCTGTATGACAGTGGGCTCACATAGAAGGTCTTTCTATATGATAATGCCAGATGTACGACAGTGGGCTCACATGGAAGGCCTTTCTATATGATAATGCCAGATGTACGACAGTGGGCTCACATAGAAGGTCTTTCTATATGATAATGCCTTCTGTATGACAGTGGGCTCACATAGGTCTTTCTATATGATAATGCCAGATGTACGACAGTGGGCTCACATAGAAGATCTTTCTATATGATAATGCCAGATGTATGACAGTGGGCTCACATAGAAGGTCTTTCTATATGATAATGCCATATGTACGACAGTGGGCTCACATAGAAGGCCTTTCTATAGATAATGCCATCTCTATGACAGTGGGCTCACATAGAAGGTCTTTCTATATGATAATGCCAGATGTATGACAGTGGGCTCACATAGAAGGCCTTTCTATATGATAATGCCATCTGTATGACAGTGGGCTCACATAGAAGGTCTTTCTATATGATAATGCCATATGTACGACAGTGGGCTCACATAGAAGGCCTTTCTATATGATAATGCCAGATGTACGACAGTGGGCTCACATAGAAGGTCTTTCTATATGATAATGCCAGATGTATGACAGTGGGCTCACATAGAAGGTCTTTCTATATGATAATGCCATATGTACGACAGTGGGCTCACATAGAAGGTCTTTCTATATGATAATGCCTTCTGTACGACAGTGGGCTCACATAGAAGGTCTTTCTATATGATAATGCCTTCTGCATGACAGTGGGCTCACATAGAAGGCCTTTCTATATGATAATGCCAGATGTACGACAGTGGGCTCACATAGAAGATCTTTCTATATGATAATGCCAGATGTACGACAGTGGGCTCACATAGAAGGCATTTCTATATGATAATGCCAGATGTATGACAGTGGGCTCACATAGAAGGCATTTCTATATGATAATGCCAGATGTACGACAGTGGGCTCACATAGAAAGCCTTTCTATATGATAATGTCAGATGTACCACAGTGGGCTCACATAGAAGGTCTTTCTATATGATAATGCCAGATGTATGACAGTGGGCTCACATAGAAGGTCTTCCTATATGATAATGCCATCTGTACGACAGTGGGCTCACATAGAATGCCTTTCTATATGACAATGCCAGATGTATGACAGTGGGCTCACATAGAAGGTCTTTCTATATGATAATGCCAGATGTATGACAGTGGGCTCACATAGAAGGTCTTTCTATATGATAATGCCAGGTGTACGACAGTGGGCTCACATAGAAGGCCTTTCTACATGATAATGCAAGATGTACGATAGTGGATTCACATAGAAGGCCATTCAATATGATAATGCCAGATGTACGACAGTGGGCTCACATATAAGGCCTTTCTATATGATAATGCCAGATGTACGACAGTGGGCTCAAATAGAAGGTATTTCTATATGATAATGTCAGATGTACGACAGTGGGCTCACATATAAGGTCTTTCTATATGATAATGCCTTCTGTACGACAGTGGGCTCACATAGAAGGTCTTTCTATATGATAATGCCTTCTGTATGACAGTGGGCTCACATAGAAGGCCTTTCTATATGATAATGCCAGATGTACGACAGTGGGCTCACATAGAAGGTCTTTCTATATGGTAATGCCATCTGTATGACAGTGGGCTCACATAGAAGGTCTTTCTATATGATAATGCCATATGTACGACAGTGGGCTCACATAGAAGGCCTTTCTATATGATAATGCCAGATGTATGACAGTGGGCTCACATAGAAGGCCTTTCTATATGATAATGTCAGATATATGACAGTGGGCTCACATAGAAGATCTTTCTATATGATAATGCCAGATGTACGACAGTGGGCTCACATAGAAGGCCTTTCTATATGATAATGCCAGATGTATGACAGTGGGCTCACATAGGTCTTTCTATATGATAATACCAGATGTACGACAGTGGGCTCACATAGAAGGCCTTTCTACATGATAATGCCATATGTACGGCAGTGGGCTCACATAGAAGGCCTTTCTATATGATAATGCCATCTGTATGACAGTGGGCTCACATAGAAGGTCTTTCTATATGATAATGCCAGATGTACGACAGTGGGCTCACATGGAAGGCCTTTCTATATGATAATGCCAGATGTACGACATTGGGCTCACATAGAAGGTCTTTCTATATGATAATGCCTTCTGTATGACAGTGGGCTCACATAGAATGCCTTTCTATATGATAATGCCAGATGTACGACAGTGGGCTCAAATAGAAGGTCTTTCTATATGATAATGCCAGATGTACGACAGTGGGCTCACATAGAAGGTATTTCTATATGATAATGCCTTCTGTATGACAGTGGGCTCACATAGAAGGCCTTTCTATATGATAATGCCAGATGTACGACAGTGGGCTCACATAGAAGGTCTTTCTATATGATAATGTCAGATGTATGACAGTGGGCTCACATAGAAGGCATTTCTATATGATAATGCCAGATGTATGACAGTGGGCTCACATAGAAGGCATTTCTATATGATAATGCCAGATGTACGACAGTGGGCTCACATAGAAGGCCTTTCTATATGATAATGTCAGATGTACCACAGTGGGCTCACATAGAAGGCCTTTCTATATGATAATGCCAGATGTATGACAGTGGGCTCACATAGAAGGTCTTTCTATATGATAATGCCAGGTGTACGACAGTGGGCTCACATAGAAGGCCTTTCTACATGATAATGCCAGATGTACGACAGTGGGTTCACATAGAAGGCCTTTCTATATGATAATGCCATCTGTATGACAGTGGGCTCACATAGAAGGTCTTTCTATATGATAATGCCATATGTACGACAGTGGGCTCACATAGAAGGCCTTTCTACATGATAATGCCAGATGTACGACAGTGGGTTCACATAGAAGGCCTTTCTATATGATAATGCCATCTGTATGACAGTGGGCTCACATAGAAGGTCTTTCTATATGATAATGCCAGATGTACGACAGTGGGCTCACATATAAGGCCTTTCTATATGATAATGCCATCTGTATGACAGTGGGCTCACATAGAAGGTCTTTCTATATGATAATGCCAGATGTACGACAGTGGGCTCACATAGAAGGCCTTTCTATATGATAATGCCATCTGTATGACAGTGGGCTCACATAGAAGGCCTTTCTATATGATAATGCCAGATGTACGACAGTGGGCTCACATAGAAGGTCTTTCTATATGATAATGCCATATGTACGACAGTGGGCTCACATAGAAGGCCTTTCTATATGATAATGCCAGATGTATGACAGTGGGCTCAAATAGAAGGTCTTTCTATATGATAATGCCAGATGTACGACAGTGGGCTCACATAGAAGATCTTTCTATATGATAATTCCAGATGTACGACAGTGGGCTCACATAGAAGGCATTTCAATATGATAATGCCAGATGTATGACAGTGGGCTCACATAGAAGGTCTTTCTATATGATAATGCCATCTGTATGACAGTGGGCTCACATAGAAGGTCTTTCTATATGATAATGCCATATGTACGACAGTGGGCTCACATATAAGGTCTTTCTATATGATAATGCCTTCTGTACGACAGTGGGCTCACATAGAAGGTCTTTCTATATGATAATGCCTTCTGCATGACAGTGGGCTCACATAGAAGGCCTTTCTATATGATAATGCCAGATGTACGACAGTGGGCTCACATAGAAGGTCTTTCTATATGATAATGTCAGATGTATGACAGTGGGCTCACATAGAAGGCATTTCTATATGATAATGCCAGATGTATGACAGTGGGCTCACATAGAAGGCATTTCTATATGATAATGCCAGATGTACGACAGTGGGCTCACATAGAAGGTCTTTCTATATGATAATGCCATCTGTATGACAGTGGGCTCACATAGAAGGTCTTTCTATATGATAATGCCAGATGTACGACAGTGGGCTCACATAGAAGGCCTTTCTATATGATAATGCCAGATGTACGACAGTGGGCTCACATAGAAGGTCTTTCTATATGATAATGCCATATGTACGACAGTGGGCTCACATAGAAGGCCTTTCTATATGATAATGCCAGATGTATGACAGCGGGCTCACATAGAAGGTCTTTCTATATGATAATGCCATCTGTATGACAGTGGGCTCACATAGAAGGTCTTTCTATATGATAATGCCAGATGTACGACAGTGGGCTCACATAGAAGGCCTTTCTATATGATAATGCCATCTGTATGACAGTGGGCTCACATAGAAGGCCTTTCTATATGATAATGCCAGATGTACGACAGTGGGCTCAAATAGAAGGTCTTTCTATATGATAATGCCAGATGTACGACAGTGGGCTCACATAGAAGGTCTTTCTATATGATAATGCCAGATGTATGACAGTGGGCTCACATAGAAGATCTTTCTATATGATAATTCCAGATGTACATGATAATGCCAGATGGACAGTGGGTTCACATAGAAGGCCTTTCTATATGATAATGCCATATGACAGGCATAGAATTTCTATATGATAATGCCAGATGTATGACAGTGGGCTCACATAGAAGGCCTTTCTATATGATAATGCCAGATGTACGACAGTGGGCTCAAATAGAAGGTCTTTCTATATGATAATGTCAGATGTACGACAGTGGGCTCACATATAAGGTCTTTCTATATGATAATGCCTTCTGTACGACAGTGGGCTCACATAGAAGGTCTTTCTATATGATACTGCCTTCTGTATGACAGTGGGCTCACATAGAAGGCCTTTCTATATGATAATGCCAGATGTACGACAGTGGGCTCACATAGAAGGTCTTTCTATATGATAATGCCATGTGTATGACAGTGGGCTCACATAGAAGGTCTTTCTATATGATAATGCCATATGTACGACAGTGGGCTCACATAGAAGGCCTTTCTATATGATAATGCCAGATGTACGACAGTGGGCTCACATAGAAGGTCTTTCTATATGATAATGCCAGATGTATGACAGTGGGCTCACATAGAAGGTCTTTCTATATGATAATGCCATCTGTATGACAGTGGGCTCACATAGAAGGTCTTTCTATATGATAATGCCAGATGTATGACAGTGGGCTCACATAGAAGGCCTTTCTATATGATAATGTCAGATATTTGACAGTGGGCTCACATGGAAGTTCTTTCTATATGATAATGTCAGATATTTGACAGTGGGCTCACATAGAAGGCCTTTCTATATGATAATGCCAGATGTATGACAGTGGGCTCACATAGAAGGCCTTTCTATATGATAATGCCAGATGTACGACAGTGGGCTCACATAGAAGGTCTTTCTATATGATAATGCCATCTGTATGACAGTGGGCTCACATAGAAGGTCTTTCTATATGATAATGCCAGAGTGGGCTCACATAGAAGGCCTTTCTATACGATAATGTCAGAGTGGGCTCACATGGATCTTTCTATATGATAATGTCTGGCTTTTTAATAGTACGGGGAATGTAATAGGCCCTATGATAATTTATCCATCAATGAGGTCTTTCTATATGATCATGCCTTCTCTCCCTCACAGGCCTTTTGCTCCCTCAGTGGGCTCACATAGAAGGTCTTTCTATATGATCTCCCTGTATGACAGTCCTCCCTCCCTGGCTTTTTAATAGTACGGAGGGTCCCTCATAATTTATCCCCCACATAGCTCCTCTCTCTCCACTCTCTCCACTCTCTCCCTACTCCTCCCTCCCGTAGGTCCCTCTCTCCCCCCACATAGCTCCTCTCTCTCCACTCTCTCCCCTACTCCTCCCTCCGTAGGTCCGTCTCTCCCCACATAGCTCCCTCTCTCTCCTCTCTCTCCCCTACTCCTCCTCCCGTAGGTCTCTCTCCTCTCTCTCCCCTACTCCTCCTTCCTGTAGGTCCCTCTCTCCCCCACATAGCTCCCTCTCTCTCCTCTCTCTCCCCTACTCCTCCCTCCCGTAGGTCTCTCTCCTCTCTCTCCCCTACTCCTCCTTCCCGTAGGTCCCTCTCTCCCCCACATAGCTCCCTCTCTCTCATCTCTCTCCCCTATTCCTCCCTCCCGTAGGTCTCTCTCTCTCTCTCTCCCCTACTCGTCCTTCCCGTAGGTCCCTCTCTCCCCCCACATAGCTCCTCTCTCCTCTCTCTCCCCTACTCCTCCCTTCCATAGGTCCCTCTCTCCCCCACATAGCTCCCTCTCTCTCCTCTCTCTCCCCTACTCCTCCCTCGCGTAGGTCCCCCCCTCTCTCCCCCTCCCCATAGCTCCCCCCCACATAGCTCCCTCCTCTCCACTCTCTCCCCTACTCCTCCCTCCCGTAGGTCCCTCTCTCCCCCCACATAGCTCCCTCTCTCTCCTCTCTCTCCCCTACTCCTCCCTCCCGTAGGTCCCTCTCTCTCCCCACATAGCTCCCTCTCTCTCCACTCTCTCCCCTACTCCTCCCTCCCGTAGGTCCCTCTCTCCCCCACATAGCTCCCTCTCTCTCCCCTACTCTTCCCTCCCGTAGGTCTCTCTCTCCTCTCTCTCCCCTACTCCTCCTTCCCGTAGGTCCCTCTCTCCCCCCACATAGCTCCCTCTCTCTCCTCTCTCTCCCCTACTCCTCCCTCCCGTAGGTCTCTCTCTCCTCTCTCTAACTCTACTCCTCCCTCCCGTAGGTCTCTCTCTCCTCTCTCTCCCCTACTCCTCCCTCCCGTAGGTCCCTCTCTCCCTCACTGATCTTTGTGTCTTCCGTTCCTCCCCGTCTATCACTCCTCTCCCCCTCGCTCCATCTCTTCCCCCAGTCTTCTGAACTCTCTAAAGTGTCGACTAATGTCATCGTATCCATTCCGTTCTGCAGATATTAAAGCAGTCCTGTACAGAGATCCTGACAGTGGAGCCTTCCAGTGTCTGTGTGAACCGTAAGTGTTGTTGTTGTTTGTGGGAGTGTGTTGTGTTGCATTGTGGGCACTCCCAGCGCAGGGCCTGTATTTATGTTCCATTGCTGGTCATAAAGACTGCCGTCCTGCGTTTGTGTGTCCTTAGTGTTGTCTAGTGTGTGTGTCCTTAGTGTTGTCTAGTGTGTGTGTCCTTAGTGTTGTCTAGTGTGTGTCCTTAGTGTTGTCTAGTGTGTGTGTCCTTAGTGTTGTCTAGTGTGTGTCCTTAGTGTTGTCTAGTGTGTGTCCTTAGTGTTGTCTAGTGTGTGTGTCCTTAGTGTTGTCTAGTGTGTGTCCTTAGTGTTGTCTAGTGTGTGTGTCCTTAGTGTTGTCTAGTGTGTGTGTCCTTAGTGTTGTCTAGTGTGTGTGTCCTTAGTGTTGTCTAGTGTGTGTGTCCTTAGTGTTGTCTAGTGTGTGTGTCCTTAGTGTTGTCTAGTGTGTGTGTCCTTAGTGTTGTCTAGTGTGTGTCCTTAGTGTTGTCTAGTGTGTGTGTCCTTAGTGTTGTCTAGTGTGTGTGTCCTTAGTGTTGTCTAGTGTGTTTGTCCTTAGTGTTGTCTAGTGTGTGTGTCCTTAGTGTTGTCTAGTGTGTGTGTCCTTAGTGTTGTCTAGTGTGTGTGTCCTTAGTGTTGTCTAGTGTGTGTGTCCTTAGTGTTGTCTAGTGTGTGTGTGTCCTTAGTGTTGTCTAGTGTGTGTGTCCTTAGTGTTGTCTAGTGTGTGTCCTTAGTGTTGTCTAGTGTGTGTGTCCTTAGTGTTGTCTAGTGTGTGTGTGTCTGTGTGTGTGTGTGTGTGTGTGTGTGTGTGTGTGTGTGTGTGTGTGTGTGTGTGTGTGTGTGTGTGTGTGTGTGTGTGTATGTCTGTGTGTGTGTGTGTGTGTGTGTGTGTGTGTGTGTGTGTGTGTGTGTGTGTGTGTGTGTGTGTGTGTGTGTGTTTCGTCCCGAGTTCCCTCTCCCCACTTTCTCCTCTATTTTGTTTCCATAAAACAGAGTCGTTTGACATCGTGCTTCGAGGGAACGGCTTCTCTGTGGGACGAGGCAACGGTGGGGTCGTCTGTAGCTTCATGGTGGGCCAGCAGATCTACAGTAAGTAAACACACACACACACACACACACACACACACACACACACACCATATGGTACCTACTGTATAGCCTTCTAGAAGAGAAACACGCGCAGGATGTAGCTGGGTGATGTCTTTTCTTGTTGAGATCATGCAGTCTGTTCTGTCAACAAATAGACTTCTCAGGAAGAGAACTATATTAGAAGGGAACTATATTGGAAGGGAACTATATTAGAAGGGAACTATATTAGAAGGGAACTATATTAGAAGGGAACTATATTAGAAGGGAACTATATTGGCCACATCTAGCCTCATCTAGCCACATCTAGCCCCATCTAGCCACATCTAGCCCCATCTAGCTACATCTAGCCAGCCCCATCTAGCCACATCTAGCCACAACTAGCCCCATCTATCTAGCCCCATCTAGCCCCATCTAGCTACATCTAGCCACATCTAGCCACATCTAGCCACAACTAGCCACATCTAGCCCCATCTAGCCACAACTAGCCACATCTAGCCCCATCTAGCCACATCTAGCCGCATCTAGCTACATCTAGCCACATCTAGCCCCATCTAGCCACAACTAGCCACATCTAGCCACAACTAGCTACATCTAGCCACAACTAGCCCCATCTAGCCACAACTAGCCCCATCTATCTAGCCCATCTAGCCCCATCTAGCCCCATCTAGCTATATCTAGCCACATCTAGCCCCATCTAGCCACAACTAGCCCCATCTAGCCCCATCTAGCCCCATCTAGCCACATCTAGCCCCATCTAGCCACATCTAGCCCCAACTAGCCACAACTAGCTACATCTAGCCACATCTAGCCCCATCTAGCCCCATCTAGCCCCATCTAGCCACATCTATTCCCATCTAGCCCCATCTAGCCACATCTAGCCACATCTAGCCCCATCTAGCCACAACTAGCCACATCTAGCCACAACTAGCTACATCTAGCCACAACTAGCCCCATCTAGCCACAACTAGCCCCATCTAGCCACAACTAGCCCCATCTATCTAGCCCCATCTAGCCCCATCTAGCCCCATCTATCTACATCTAGCCACAACTAGCCCCATCTAGCTATATCTAGCCCCATCTAGCTACATCTAGCCACAACTAGCCCCATCTAGCTACATCTAGCCCCATCTAGCCACAACTAGCCACAACTAGCCCCATCTAGCTACAACTAGCTACATCTAGCCCCATCTAGCTACATCTAGCCACAACTAGCCCCATCTAGCTACATCTAGCCCCATCTAGCCACAACTAGCCACAACTAGCTACATCTAGCCAGGCCTTCATTTTGGGGGAACTCTCTCTCTAAAGTTATTTCTGATTCTTCAGCAATGGATTAAAATAGTTTCCATAGTCTCCACACACACACACACACACACACACACACACACACACACACACACACACACACACAGAAACACACAGAAACATACACACACACACACACAGACACACACACGTCTACTGACTGGCTAGCAGGCCTGTCCTGTCTGTGCCAGGGGTTGTGACACGTCTACTGACTGACTAGCAGGTTGTCCACAATGTGATTCCACTCATAGACAAGATGCCTTCACGTGTTTTATATCTGCATACAAAGCATTTCCCCGGACAGGGACGCTGGGCAGGTGTCAGTCACTAGAGAACATTTCGTCTGTCAGCAAACCTAATCTAGATGGCTGCTACTCCTCCTAATCTAGATGGCCACTACTCCTCCTAATCTAGATGGCTGCTACTCCTCCTAATCTAGATGGCTGCTACTCCTCCTAATCTAGATGGCTGCTACTCCTCCTAATCTAGATGGCTGCTACTCCTCCTAATCTAGATGGCTGCTACTCCTCCTAATCTAGATGGCTGCTACTCCTCCTAATCTAGATGGCTGCTACTCCTCCTAATCTAGATGGCTGCTACTCCTCCTAATCTAGATGGTTGCTACTCCTCCTAATCTAGATGGCTGCTACTCCTCCTAATCTAGAT
The DNA here is from genome assembly GCF_034236695.1 of Oncorhynchus nerka. Lineage (NCBI taxonomy): Eukaryota > Metazoa > Chordata > Actinopteri > Salmoniformes > Salmonidae > Oncorhynchus > Oncorhynchus nerka. The sequence continues at coordinate 7,080,416 of NC_088422.1, read as the reverse complement.
GGCCACTACTCCTACTAATCTAGATGGCTGCTACTCCTCCTAATCTAGATGGCCACTACTCCTCCTAATCTAGATGGTTGCTACTCCTCCTAATCTAGATGGTTGCTACTCCTCCTAATCTAGATGGCTGCTACTCCTCCTAATCTAGATGGCTGCTACTCCTCCTAATCTAGATGGCTGCTACTCCTCCTTTTCCTCCTCCCTCTCTACCGCTCACTCCTCTCCACTTCTCCTTCTCTCTCTGCCCCTTTACTTCTATTAATTCCCCTCTTTTACCCCTCTCTCCTCTCTTCTTCCCCTCTCTACACCTCTCATCCCCTCTACTCCTTTCTACCCCTCTCATCCCCTCTCATCCACTCTACTCCTATCTACTCCTCTCTCCTTTCCTCTACCCCTCTCAATCCCTCTCTCCTCTCCTTTCTACCCCTCTCATCCCCTCTACTCCTATCTATTCCTCTCTAGCCCTCTCATCCCCTCTCATCCCCTCTACTCCTATCTACTCCTCTCTCCTTTCCTCTACCCCTCTCATGCCCTCTCATCCCTCTACTCCTCTCTACTCCTCTCTCCTTTCCTCTACCCCCTCATCCCCTCTCATCCCCTCTACTCCTCTCTACTCCTCTTCCCTCTCCTCTACACCTCTCATCCCCTCTCATCACCTCTATTCCTCTCTACTCCTCTCTCCTTTCCTCTACCCCTCTCATCCCCTCTACTCCTCTCTCTTTCTACCCCTCTCTCCTTTCCTCTACCCCTCTCATCCCCTCTCATCCCTCTACTACTCTCTATTCTCTCTACCCCTCTCATCCCCTCTACTCCTATCTATTCCTCCTATGTCCTTTCCTCTACCCCTCTCATCCCCTCTACTCCTCTCTCCTCTCCTCTACCCCTCTCATCCCCTCTACTCCTCTCTCCTTTCCTCTACCCCTCTCATCCCCTTTCATCCTCTCTACTCCTCTCTCCTCTCCTCTACCCCTCTCATCCCCTCTCATCCCCTCTACTCCTCTCTACTCCTCTCTCCTTTCCTCTACCCCTCTCATCCCCTCTACTCCTCTCTACTCCTCTCTCCTTTCCTCTACCCCTCTCATCCCCTCTCATCCCCTCTACTCCTCTCTACCCCTCTCATCCCCTCTATTCCTATCTACTCCTCTCTCCTCTCCTCTACCCCTCTCATCCCCTCTACTCCTCTCTACTCCTCTCTCCTTTCCTCTACCCCCTCATCCCCTCTCATCCCCTCTACTCCTCTCTACTCCTCTCTCCTCTCCTCTACCCCTCTCATCCCCTCTACTCCTCTCTACTCCTCTCTCCTTTCCTCTACCCCTCTCATCCCTCTACTCCTCTCTACTCCTCTCTCCTTTCCTCTACCCCTCTCATCCCCTCTACTGCTCTCTACTCCTCTCTACTCCTCTCTCCTTTCCTCTACCCCTCTCATCCCCTCTCACCCCCTCTACTCCTCTCTATTCCTCTCTACCCCTCTCATCCCCTCTACTCCTATCTACTCCTCTCTCCTCTCCTCTACCCCTCTCATCCCATCTACTACTCTCTATTCCTCTCTACCCCTCTCATCCCCTCTACTCCTATCTACTCCTCTCTCCTTTCCTCTACCCCTCTCATCCCCTCTACTCCTCTCTACTCCTCTCTCCTCTCCTCTACCCCTCTCATCCCCTCTCATCCCCTCTACTCCTCTCTACTCCTCCCCTTTCCTCTACCCCTCTCATCCCCTCTCATCCTCTCTACTCCTCTCTCCTCTCCTCTACCCCTCTCATCCCCCTCTCATCCCCTCTACTCCTCTCTACTCCTCTCTCCTTTCCTCTACCTCTCTCATCCCCTCTACTCCTCTCTACTCCTCTCTCCTTTCTTCTACCCCTCTCATCCCCTTTACTCCTCTCTATTCCTCTCTACCCCTCTCATCCCCTCTCATCCCCTCTACTCCTATCTACTCCTCTCTCCTCTCCTCTACCCCTCTCATCCCCTCTACTCCTCTCTCCTTTCCTCTACCCCTCTCATCCCCTCTACTCCTCTCCTCTACCCCTCTCATCCCCTCTCATCCCCTCTACTCCTCTCTACTCCTCTCTCCTTTCCTCTACCCCTCTCATCCCCTCTACTCCTCTCTACTCCTCTCTCCTTTCCTCTACCCCTCTCATCCCCTCTACTGCTCTCTACTCCTCTCTACTCCTCTCTCCTTTCCTCTACCCCTCTCATCCCCTCTCATCCCCTCTACTCCTCTCCTTTCCTCTACCCCTCTCATCCCCTCTCATCCTCTCTACTCCTCTCTCCTCTCCTCTACCCCTCTCATCCCCTCTCATCCCCTCTACTCCTCTCCACTCCTCTCTCCTTTCCTCTACCTCTCTCATCCCCTCTACTCCTCTCTACTCCTCTCTCCTTTCTTCTACCCCTCTCATCCCCTTTACTCCTCTCTATTCCTCTCTACCCCTCTCATCCCCTCTCATCCCCTCTACTCCTATCTACTCCTCTCTCCTCTCCTCTACCCCTCTCATCCCCTCTACTCCTCTCTCCTTTCCTCTACCCCTCTCATCCCCTCTACTCCTCTCCTCTACCCCTCTCATCCCCTCTACTACTCTCCACTCCTCTCTCCTTTCCTCTACCCCTCTCATCCCCTCTCTCCTCTCCTCTACCCCTCTCATCCCCTCTCATCCCCTCTACTCCTCTCTACTCCTCTCTCCTCTCCTCTACCCCTCTCATCCCCTCTCATCCCCTCTACTCCTCTCTCCTCTCCTCTACCCCTCTCATCCCCTCTCTCCTCTCCTCTACCCCTCTCATCCCCTCTCATCCCCTCTACTCCTCTCTCCTCTCCTCTACCCCTCTCATCCCCTTTTTTCCTGATGACAAATGTCTGCCTTTTATAAATCTTTTAAAATGGGTCCTGTCTCTGTGTGTGTGTGTGTGTGTGTGTGTGTGTGTGTGTGTGTGTGTGTGTGTGTGTGTGTGTGTGTGTGTGTGTGTGTGTGTGTGTGTGTGTGTGTGTCAGGTAGTGTACAAGGGGGCTCATTCAATTCTCTTTTCCAGACAGGAAGCCAAGCGTTGTGCAGAACGATTATCTCCTGTGTCCTGCGCCGGTGCTGTATGAGGTCGGACAGTGAGTAGCCAATGGGAAGGTGTTTCTATAAAGTGTGTGTGTGTGTGTGTGTGTGTGTGTGTGTGTGTGTGTGTGTGTGTGTGTGTGTGGTGGGGTACGGCAAAGCTAACATATAATGTTCCTCTCTCATGGGTTTAATCATCAGCAACGACAACCCCTGATACTGACGCTCTCTCTAATCCAATCTACAAAAATATATATAGTACGATTACAAGTAGCAGTTGGAAAACGATTTGCTCCTGAAGTTATCGCAAGAATCAAAACTCAGAAAGATAATTTGCTTTATAGCGAGTCGATCTTCTCCAAAATCTCCACGGTAACACCATCTCCAATCATCCACTCAGATTATAATCCGAACTGCCAGTGATAATGTGTGTTGCACTATTGTCCCGTGGTATTCAATTTTCAATGTAGACCTTAATTATAGAGTACACTGGACCAGGGTCCACACTAATCTCAGAACAGTTTTACCTGTTTCATCGTTTAATTTGTATTTTTAACTCAGCAAATCAGTCAAGAAACAAATTCTTATTTTCAATGACGGCCTAGGAACAGTGGGGTTAACTGCCTTGTTCAGGGGCAGAACGACAGATTTTTTTTACCTTGTCAGCTCGGGGGATTCAATCGAACAACCTTTCGGTTACTGGCCCAACGCTCTAACCACTAGGCTCCCTGCCTCTAACCACTAGGCTCCCTGCCTCTAACCACTAGGTGCCCTGCCTCTAACCACTAGGCTCCCTGCCACTAACCACTAGGCTCCCTGCCTCTAACCACTAGGCTCCCTGCCTCTAACCACTAGGCTCCCTGCCTCTAACCACTAGGCTCCCTGCCACTAACCACTAGGCTCCCTGCCTCTAACCACTAGGCTCCCTGCCACTAACCACTAGGCTCCCTGCCTCTAACCACTAGGCTCCCTGCCTCTAACCACTAGGCTCCCTGCCACTAACCACTAGGCTCCCTGCCTCTAACCACTAGGCTCCCTGCCTCTAACCACTAGGCTACCTGCCTCTAACCACTAGGCTACCTGCCTCTAACCACTAGGCTCCCTGCCTCTAACCACTAGGCTCCCTGCCACTAACCACTAGGCTACCTGCCTCTAACCACTAGGCTACCTGCCTTTAACCACTAGGCTCCCTGCCTCTAACCACTAGGCTCCCTGCCTCTAACCACTAGGCTACCTGCCTCTAACCACTAGGCTCCCTGCCTCTAACCACTAGGCTTCCTGCCTCTAACCACTAGGCTCCCTGCCTCTAACCACTAGGCTCCCTGCCTCTAACCACTAGGCTCCCTGCCTCTAACCACTAGGCTCCCTGCCTCTAACCACTAGGCTCCCTGCCTCCTCTAACCACTAGGCTACCTGCCTCTAACCACTAGGCTACCTGCCTCTAACCACTAGGCTCCCTGCCTCTAACCACTAGGCTCCCTGCCTCTAACCACTAGGCTCCCTGCCTCTAACCACTAGGCTCCCTGCCTCTAACCACTAGGCTCCCTGCCTCTAACCACTAGGCTCCCTGCCTCTAACCACTAGGCTCCCTGCCTCTAACCACTAGGCTCCCTGCCTCTAGGAGGAGATCCTATATCGGCGTTCCTACTCTGAAACTCTTTGTGAACATCTGACAGAACCTGAACTTCTCCTGCTCCTGTCATCTGAAGAGTCTTGCTTAATGAACTGTTGGCATGGCCACGGTGACCCATTAAGTAGGTAGACCTGCTAGACGTGGTACAGCGGACCGGGGTTGGCCGGGGTTGGCCGGGGTTGGCCGGGTTGGCCGGGGTTGGCCGGGTAGTGGGTAAACACATCTGGTTAGGGGGCTTTAAAGAGACGTGCGACAGATGCATCGATTCCCTTCTCCACACTCTCTCCATTTAAATAATTCACCGTGCTACTGTGACAATCCCCTTTCCTGCCCATCCCTGCCCCCCCCCCCTCCTGACCCACTGCATCATGGGAATCATGGAACATCTGAAGGTTCTGTCTCCGACTCCGTCCATCTGTTTGCCTCCGCTTCAGAAGCACCAATGTCAGTGTTGAGTCGAAGCTAGCCGTGGGGGCGATCGGGGGGCGATCGGCTTGTTAGAACGATAGCAGGGGGGTGATCGGCTTGTTAGAACGATAGCAGGGGGGTGATCGGCTTGTTAGAACGATAGCAGGGGGGTGATCGGCTTGTTAGAACGATAGCAGGGGGGCGATCGGCTTGTTAGAACGATAGCAGGGGGCGATCGGCTTGTTAGAACGATAGCAGGGGGGGGGGGGTTAAACAGGGGGTAGCTGGTAAACAGTTGAAGAATGACTACAGAGTATAGATCTCTTTGTGTTCTCTGGTTTTGGCCTACAGTGCCTGTGTAATGTAGCCCCTATAGATCTCTTTGTGTTCTCTGGTTTTGGTCTACAGTGTGTGTAATGTAGCCCCTATAGATCTCTTTGTGTTCTCTGGTTTTGGTCTACAGTGTGTGTAATGTAGCCCCTATAGATCTCTTTGTGTTCTCTGGTTTTGGTCTACAGCGTGTGTAATGTAGCCCCTATAGATCAAATCAAATCCAATTTTATTTGTCACATACACATGGTTAGCAGATGTTAATGCGAGAGTAGCGAAATGCTTGTGCTTCTAGTTCCGACAATGCAGTGATAACCAACAAGTAATCTAACTAACAATTCCAAAACTACTGTCTTATACACAGTGTAAGGGGATAAGGAATATGTACATAAGGATATATGAATGAGTGATGGTACAGAGCAGCATACAGTAGATGGTATCGAGTACAGTATATACATATGAGATGAGTATGTAGACAAAGTAAACAAAGTGGCATAGTTAAAGTGGCTAGTGACATAAGGATGCAGTCGATGATCTAGAGTACAGTATATACGTATGCATATGAGATGAATAATGTAGGGTAAGTAACATTATATAAGGTAGCATTGTTTAAAGTGGCTAGTGATGTATTTACATAATTTCCCATCAATTCCCATTATTAAAGTGGCTGGAGTTGGGTCAGTGTCAATGACAGTGTGTTGGCAGCAGCCACTCAATGTTAGTGGTGGCTGTTTAACAGTCTGATGGCCTTGAGATAGAAGCTGTTTTTCAGTCTCTCGGTCCCAGCTTTGATGCACCTGTACTGACCTCGCCTTCTGGATGATAGCGGGGTGAACAGGCAGTGGTTCGGGTGGTTGATGTCCTTGATGATCTTTATGGCCTTCCTGTAACATCGGGTGGTGTAGGTGTCCTGGAGGGCAGGTAGTTTGCCCCCGGTGATGCGTTGTGCAGACCTCACTACCCTCTGGAGAGCCTTACGGTTGAGGGCGGAGCAGTTGCCATACCAGGCGGTGATACAGCCCGCCAGGATGCTCTCGATTGTGCATCTGTAGAAGTTTGTGAGTGCTTTTGGTGACAAGCCGAATTTCTTCAGCCTCCTGAGGTTGAAGAGGCGCTGCTGCGCCTTCTTCACGATGCTGTCAGTGTGAGTGGACCAATTCAGTTTGTCTGTGATGTGTATGCCGAGGAACTTAAAACTTGCTACCCTCTCCATTACTGTTCCATCGATGTGGATAGGGGGGTGTTCCCTCTGCTGTTTCCTGAAGTCCACAATCATCTCCTTAGTTTTGTTGACGTTGAGTGTGAGGTTATTTTCCTGACACCACACTCCGAGGGCCCTCACCTCCTCCCTGTAGGCCGTCTCGTCGTTGTTGGTAATCAAGCCTACCACTGTTGTGTCGTCCGCAAACTTGATGATTGAGTTGGAGGCGTGCGTGGCCACGCAGTCGTGGGTGAACAGGGAGTACAGGAGAGGGCTCAGAACGCACCCTTGTGGGGCCCCGTGTTGAGGATCAGCGGGGAGGAGATGTTGTTGCCTACCCTCACCACCTGGGGGCGGCCCGTCAGGAAGTCCAGTACCCAGTTGCACAGGGCGGGGTCGAGACCCAGGGTCTCGAGCTTGATGACGAGCTTGGAGGGTACTATGGTGTTGAATGCCGAGCTGTAGTCGATGAACAGCATTCTCACATAGGTATTCCTCTTGTCCAGGTGGGTTAGGGCAGTGTGCAGTGTGGTTGAGATTGCATCGTCTGTGGACCTATTTGGGCGGTAAGCAAATTGGAGTGGGTCTAGGGTGTCAGGTAGGGTGGAGGTGATATGGTCCTTGACTAGTCTCTCAAAGCACTTCATGATGACGGAAGTGAGTGCTACGGGGCGGTAGTCGTTTAGCTCAGTTACCTTAGCTTTCTTGGGAACAGGAACAATGGTGGCCCTCTTGAAGCATGTGGGAACAGCAGACTGGTATAGGGATTGATTGAATATGTCCGTAAACACACCGGCCAGCTGGTCTGCGCATGCTCTGAGGGCGCGGCTGGGGATGCCGTCTGGGCCTGCAGCCTTGCGAGGGTTAACACGTTTAAATGTCTTACTCACCTCGGCTGCAGTGAAGCAGAGGCCGCATGTTTTCGTTGCAGGCCGTGTCAGTGGCACTGTATTGTGTTCTCTGGTTTTGGTCTACAGCCTGTGTAATGTAGCCCCTATAGATCTCTTTGTGTTCTCTGGTTTTGGTCTACAGTGTGTGTAATGTAGCCCCTATAGATCTCTTTGTGTTCTCTGGTTTTGGTCTACAGCGTGTGTAATGTAGCCCCTATAGATCTCTTTGTGTTCTTTGGTTTTGGTCTACAGTGTCTACAGTGTGTGTAATGTTATGTATGTACTGTAAGTGCATTGGCATGTTTCAGGCCTGGAACGAGGGCATCGGTTCCTCCACCTCTCCACCATATCACCCCATTAGCCCCCCCCCACCCACTACCCCCCACCAATACCTTTCATCAATACAACAACATGCTGGTTGTTATGCACCAAGTAATATGCACAGCAAAGTCATTAGTGGCGATCCAGATATTTGACTGGTTTGATGGTTCAGAGGAAACTAGGAGAAATAACAGGATCATAGTTTCTGTTCTATAAAAACCCCCCAAAAACAGGTCAATAAAGACATTAATATATTATATATATAATATATCCTTCTGTCTCTCCCGTCTTTTCGTGTTTCTTCAGATGCTGTGACCCCTTTAACAACAAAATAAAAACATCAACAAATATGATGATTAGACACGTTTCAAATGGATTTTACATGACTCAGACATGTGGTTTTCTAATATTTCACATGTGGTTTCCTAATATTTCACATGCCATATTCTAATATTTCACATGTCATATTCTAATATTTCACATGTGGTTTTCTAATATTTCACATGTCATATTCTAATATTTCACATGTGGTTTTCTAATATTTCACATGCCATATTCTAATATTTCACATGTGGTTTTCTAATATTTCACATGTGGTTTTCTAATATTTCACATGCCATATTCTAATATTTCACATGTCGTATTCTATTATTTCACATGTCGTTTTCTAATATTTCACATGTGGTTTTCTATTATTTCACATGTGGTTTTCTAATATTTCACATGTCATATTGTAATATTTCACATGTGGTTTTCTAATATTTCACATGCCATATTCTAATATTTCACATGTCGTATTCTAATATTTCACATGTCGTATTCTAATATTTCACATGTCATATTCTAATATTTAACATGTGTGTTTTAGTAACTTTCTTTAAATAGTCTATTGACGTACCCGATCAAAATCCGCGAAAGGTGGTGTTAACATGTGAAAGGTGGTGTTTAACATGTGAAAGGTGGTGTTAGCATGTGAAAGGTGGTGTTAGCATGTGAAAGGTGGTGTTTAACGTGGAAGGTGGTGTTTAACATGTGAAAGGTGGTGTTTAACATGTGAAAGGTGGTGTTTAACATGTGAAAGGTGGTGTTTAACATGTGAAAGGTGGTGTTAGCATGTGAAAGGTGGTGTTAACATGTGAAAGGTGGTGTTAACATGTGAAAGGTGGTGTTAACATAAAGGTGGTGTTAACATGTGAAAGGTGGTGTTAGCATGTGAAAGGTGGTGTTTAGCATGTGAAAGGTGGTGTTAACATGTGAACGGTGGTGTTAACATGTGAAAGGTGGTGTTAGCATGTGAAAGGTGGTGTTAACATGTGAAAGGTGGTGTTTAACATGTGAAAGGTGGTGTTTAACATGTGAAAGGTGGTGTTAACATGTGAAAGGTGGTGTTAACATGTGAAAAGTGGTGTTTAGCATGTGAAAGGTGGTGTTTAGCATGTGAAAGGTGGTGTTAACATGTGAAAGGTGGTGTTTAGCATGTGAAAGGTGGTGTTAACATGTGAAAGGTGGTGTTTAGCATGTGAAAGGTGGTGTTAGCATGTGAAAGGTGGTGTTTAGCATGTGAACGGTGGTGTTAACATGTGAAAGGTGGTGTTAACATGTGAAAGGTGGTGTTAACATGTGAAAGGTGGTGTTTAACATGTGAAAGGTGGTGTTAACATGTGAAAGGTGGTGTTAGCATGTGAAAGGTGGTGTTAACATGTGAAAGGTGGTGTTTAACGTGTGAAAGGTGGTGTTAACATGTGAAAGGTGGTGTTAACATGTGAAAGGTGGTGTTTAACGTGTGAAAGGTGGTGTTAGCATGTGAAAACACGATTTTCACATGTCAAACTGCATAGATGGGAGATGAGAGGGTTGAGTTGAGGTTATATCTGTATAGATGGGAGATGAGAGGGTTGAGTTGGGGTTATATCTGTATAGATGGGAGATGAGAGGGTTGAGTTGGGGTTATGTCTGTATAGATGGGAGGTGAGAGGGTTGAGTTGGGGTTATATCTGTATAGATGGGAGATGAGAGGGTTGAGTTGGGGTTATGTCTGTATAGATGGGAGATGAGAGTGTTGAGTTGGGGTTATGTCTGTATAGATGGGAGATGAGAGGGTTGAGTTGGGGTTATGTCTGTATAGATGGGAGATGAGAGGGTTGAGTTGAGGTTATATCTGAAGAGATGGGAGATGAGAGGGTTGAGTTGGGGTTATGTCTACACCCTGTAGAAACTGACACAGGGAAACATGGCTGACATGTCAGACCTCTTCTGAAATGCAGAGAAAGACCTGGGAAATCAGTATTTTTCTGGGCTTGATTTAGCCTGCCTGTCTTAATGGACCAATAGAAACGTCCGAAAATGGTAAACCCCGGCCATCTGGCACTCCAGGCAGGTTAAAGTAAACACTCAAAGTATTTGAAAGATTTCAACTAGTATTTGAACCCGGGTCATTGGAGATCTCTGAACTGGGATGTGGAAACTTGTCTTCCTCTCTCCACTCTAGTGGGCTCCTTGTCGAGCGGCTTCTGTCGGAGCGCCTCGTCGTTCGACGTGCCTCGTCGTTCGACGTGCCTCGTCGTTCGACGTGACGCTAAGCACTAGTGATGCGATACAGCTGGACCAGCTGACATCGGAGCCACTAATGGCTTTCCAACATTTCCTTAAAGACGGGGGGAAATTTAGGAGGGTGAATTATTCAGGGTTAAACATATTGCGAGGAGGCCTGTCACTAGGTTGTGGAAACGTCACTCTGCAGAAGGACGTGTCACAGACACAGCCCCTCCTTAATCAAATCAAATTCTATTAGAAACATGCGCCGAACACAACAGGTATAGTAGACCTGACAATGAAATGCCGAATACAACAGGTGTAGTAGACCTGACAATGAAATGACGAATACAACAGGTGTAGTAGACCTTATAGTGAAATGCTGAATACAACAGGTGTAGTAGACCTGACAATGAAATGCCGAATACAACAGGTGTAGTAGACCTGACAGTGAAACGCCGAATACAACAGGTGTTGACCTGACAGTGAAATGCTGAATACAACAGGTGTAGTAGACCTGACAGTGAAATGCTGAATACAACAGGTGTAGTAGACCTCACAGTGAAATGCTGAATACAACAGGTGTTGACCTGACAGTGAAATGCTGTGTAGGGTGTCGTCTTTCGGATGGGATGTTAAACGCGTGTCCTGACTCTCTGAGGTCATTAAAGATCCCATGGTACTTATCGTAAGAGTAGGGCTGTTAACCCCGGTGTCCTGACTCTCTGAGGTCATTAAAGATCCCATGGCACTTATCGTAAGAGTAGGGGTGTTAACCCTGGTGTCCTGACTAAATTCCTAATCTGGCCCTCAAACCAACACGGTCAGCTAATAATCCCCAGTTTACAATGTTCTCATTCATCCCCCTCCTCTCCCCTGTAACTATTCCCCAGGTCGTTGCTGCAAATGAGAACGTGTTCTCAGTCATCTTACCTGGTAAAATAACGTAACAAATAAATCAAATAAATGATTTGAGGTAGCATGTACATGTACATTAAAGTGACTACGCAGAGCTGATAACAACAGAGAGTAGCAGGTGAGTAAAAGAGAGGGAGATGCTAGTAGTCTGGGTAGCCATTTGATTAGATGTTCAGGTGTCTTATGGCTTGGGGGTAGAAGCTGTTTAGAAGCCTCTTGGACCTGGACTCTGGCGCTCCGGTACTGCTAGCCGTGTGTTAGCAGAGAGAATAGTCTATGGCTGTAGTCTTTGACAATTTGTAGGTCCTTCCTCTGACACTGCCTGGTATAGAGGTCCTGGATGGCAGGAAGCTTGGCCCCAGTGATGTACTGGGCCGTTCGCACTACCCTCTGTAGTGCCTTGCGGTCGGAGGCCGAGCAGTTGCCATACCAGGCAGTGATGCAACCAGTCAGGATGATCTCGATGGTGCGGCTGTATAATCTTTTGAGGATCTGAGGACCCATGCCAAATCTTTTCAGTCTCCTGAGAGGGAATAATGTGTTCCACAATACCAGTCAACGCCAAGTCACAGACACAGCCCCTCCTTAATGATTTCCACAATACCAGTAAAAGCCAAGTGGACAGAAACAACATTTTGTGGCGTACTCATTTTTAAATGGACATAAATTGTTTAGGTATTCACCCTTTTTCGTGGTATCCAATTGGTAGTTACAGTCTTGTCCCATCGCTGCAACTCCCGTACGGACTCGGGAGAGGCGAAGGTCGTGAGTCGTGCGTCCTCCGAAACACGACCTTGCCAAGCCACACTGCTTCTTGACACACTGCACACTTAAACTGGAAGCCAGTTACAGGAGGATAGATTGTCAGGTGACCGCTCATCTGTTGGAGTTACAGGAGGATAGATGGTCAGGTGACCGCTCATCTGTTGGAGTTACAGGAGGATAGATGGTCAGGTGACCGCTCATCTGTTGGAGTTACAGGAGGATAGATGGTCAGGTGACCGCTCATCTGTTGGAGTTACAGGAGGATAGATGGTCAGGTGACCGCTCATCTGTTGGAGTTACAGGAGGATAGACGGTCAGGTGACCGCTCATCTGTTGGAGTTACAGGAGGATAGACAGTCAGGTGACCGCTCATCTGTTGGAGTTACAGGAGGATAGACAGTCAGGTGACCGCTCATCTGTCATCTGTTGGAGTTACAGGAGGACAGATGGTCAAAGGCAGAGCCCAGGGCTAAATCCACAACACACACACACACCTTCCACTCCCACACACACTTTCATCCTCCACACACACCTTTATCTTCCACACACACACACACACACACACACACACACACACACACACACACACACACACACACACACACACACACACACACACACACACACACACACACACACACACACACACACACACACACACAGCCAGGCGAACACTCCAACCAGCCAATTGACAGTGTTTTACATATTTCTTCTTTTTTGTGTGGGGGTGGTGGCGGGGGGGTTGTGGCGGGGGGGTGATTTCAGGCGTTTGGTTCCGTTTCCTGCTCCTGGGTTCTCATTAAAGATAATGGTTAATGGGACGTGGTGTAATAGACATATGGAAATAGCTCTGCCGTTCATCATTAGGCTTTTAATTGCACCGTTTTGGCCTCGTTTTGGCCTCCACCTCTTGTTAGTCAATCGGCAGCTTATCTCCTATATAGTGTACTTCATCTGATCTGGGCCCAGCCAATCGGCAGTTTTATCCCCTATATAGTACACTTCATTTGAACAGGACCCAGCCAATCGGCAGCTTATCCCCTATATAGTACACTTCATTTGATCTGGGCCCAGCCAATCTGCAGCTTATCCCCTATATAGTACACTTCATCTGACCAGGGCCCAGCCAATCGGCAGCTTTATCCCCTATATAGTACACTTCATTTGACCAGGACCCAGCCAATCGGCAGCTTATCCCCTATATAGTGCACTTCATTTGACCAGGGCCCAGTCAATCGGCACCTTATCTCCTATATAGTGCACTTCATCTGATCAGGGCCCAGCCAATCGGCAGCTTTATCCCCTATATAGTGCACTTCATCTGATCAGGGCCCAGCCAATCGGCAGCTTATCCCCTATATAGTGCACTTCATCTGACCAGGGCCCAGCCAAACGGCAGCTTTGACCAGTCTTTTTGTAGCGTTAACGTTGTGTGTTTCCAGGTCGATGGGGTTAACGTTGTGTGTTTCCAGGTCGATGGGGTTAACGTTGTGTGGTTCTAGGTCGATGGGGTTAACGTTGTGTGTTTCTAGGTCGATGGGGTTAACGTTGTGTGTTTCTAGGTCGATGGGGTTAACGTTGTGTGTTTCTAGGTCGATGGGGTTAACGTTGTGTGTTTCCAGGTCGATGGGGTTAACGTTGTGTGTTTCTAGGTCGATGGGGTTAACGTTGTGTGTTTCCAGGTCGATGGGGTTAACGTTGTGTGTTTCTAGGTCGATGGGGTTAACGTTGTGTGTTTCTAGGTCGATGGGGTTAACGTTGTGTGTTTCCAGGTCGATGGGGTTAACGTTGTGTGTTTCTTGGTCGATGGGGTTAACGTTGTGTGTTTCCAGGTCGATGGGGTTAACGTTGTGTGTTTCTAGGTCGATGGGGTTAACGTTGTGTGTTTCCAGGTCGATGGGGTTAACGTTGTGTGTTTCTAGGTCGATGGGGTTAACGTTGTGTGGTTCCAGGTCGATGGGGTTAACGTTGTGTGGTTCTAGGTCGATGGGGTTAACGTTGTGTGTTTCTAGGTCGATGGGGTTAACGTTGTGTGTTTCCAGGTCGATGGGGTTAACGTTGTGTGTGTTTCCAGGTCGATGGATGTGCTGATCAGTCTGAACCACGGGAAATCCTTCATCTCTAGTGCCTTCACCATCCACGCCTCAACATGTGTGAGTTTACCTTCTTTTATGCTTTTAACAATCTTTATTATTTTTTCTGTCTACAGTATTTAAATGCATTTACCTTTTGTACAACGTCTAAAACGGTCTGCATCTACTATCTATATCCACTCGTTCTTTAAAACGTTTAATGTTTGTGTGTTTATCTACTGTTGTACTGTGTGTATGTGTCTAACATGTGTGTGTGTGTATAACATGTGTCTAACGTGTGTGTGTGTGTATAACATGTGTCTAATGTGTGTGTGTGTGTGTGTGTGTGTGTGTGTGTGTGTATAACGTGTGTCTAACATGTGTGTGTGTGTATAACATGTGTCTAATGTGTGTGTGTGTGTGTGTGTGTGTGTGTATAACGTGTGTGTGTGTGAATAACATGTGTCTAACATGTGTGTGTGTGTGTGTAACATGTGTCTAACATGTGTGTGTGTGTGTATAACGTGTGTCTAACGTGTGTGTGTGTGTGTATAACGTGTGTGTATAACATGTGTGTGTGTATAACGTGTGTCTAACATGTGTGTGTGTGTATAACGTGTGTCTAATGTGTGTGTGTGTATAACGTGTGTGTGTGTATAACATGTGTCTAACATGTGTGTGTGTGTATAACATGTGTCTAACATGTGTGTGTGTATAACGTGTGTGTATAACATGTGTGTGTGTGTATAACGTGTGTCTAATGTGTGTGTGTGTGTATAACGTGTGTGTGTGTGTGTATAACGTGTGTGTGTGTCTAACATGTGTGTGTGTGTATAACGTGTGTCTAACGTGTGTGTGTGTGTGTGTCTAACGTGTGTCTAACGTGTGTGTGTGTGTATAACGTGTGTCTAACGTGTGTATGTGTGTGTATAACGTGTGTGTATAACATGTGTGTGTGTGTATAACGTGTGTGTGTGTATAACATGTGTCTAACATGTGTGTGTGTATAACATGTGTCTAACATGTGTGTGTGTGTATAACGTGTGTCTAACGTGTGTGTGTGTATAACATGTGTGTGTGTGTATAACGTGTGTCTAACGTGTGTGTGTGTGTATAACGTGTGTGTGTGTGTATAACGTGTGTCTAACGTGTGTGTGTGTGTGTGTCTGTGTGTGTATAATGTGTGTGTGTGTATAACGTGTGTCTAACATGTGTGTGTGTGTATAACGTGTGTCTAATGTGTGTGTGTGTGTGTGTGTGTATAACGTGTGTGTGTGTGTGTATAACATGTGTCTAACATGTGTGTGTGTGTGTGTAACGTGTGTGTAATGTGTGTGTGTGTGTGTGTGTATAACGTGTGTGTATAACATGTGTGTGTGTGTCTAATGTGTGTGTGTGTGTATAACGTGTGTCTAATGTGTGTGTGTGTATAACGTGTGTCTAATGTGTGTGTGTGTGTGTGTGTGTGTATAACGTGTGTGTGTGTGTATAACATGTGTCTAACATGTGTGTGTGTGTATAACGTGTGTCTAACGTGTGTGTGTGTGTGTATAACGTGTGTGTATAACATGTGTGTGCGTGTATAACGTGTGTCTAACGTGTGTGTGTGTGTATAACGTGTGTGTGTGTGTCTAACGTGTGTGTGTGTGTGTATAACATGTGTATAACGTGTGTGTGTGTGTGTATAACATGTGTATAACGTGTGTGTGTGTCTAACGTGTGTGTGTGTGTGTGTGTAACGTGTGTGTGTGTCTAACGTGTGTATAACGTGTGTATAACGTGTGTGTGTGTGTATAACGTGTGTGTGTGTGTCTAACGTGTGTGTGTGTGTGTGTGTGTGTGTGTATAACATGTGTATAACGTGTGTGTGTGTGTGTGTATAACATGTGTATAACGTGTGTGTGTGTCTAACGTGTGTGTGTGTGTGTGTGTGTGTGTGTGTAACGTGTGTGTAACGTGTGTATAACGTGTGTATAACGTGTGTGTGTGTCTAACGTGTGTATAACGTGTGTATAACGTGTGTGTGTGTGTGTGTGTAACGTGTGTATAACGTGTGTGTGTGTGTATAACGTGTGTATAATGTGTGTGTGTGTGTGTGTGTATATAATGTGTGTGTGTGTGTGTGTGTGTGTGTGTGTGTGTGTATAACGTGTGTATAACATGTGTGTGTGTATAACGTGTGTATAACGTGTGTGTGTGAGTGTGTATAACGTGTGTATAACGTGTGTGTGTGTGTATAACATGTGTATAATGTGTGTGTGTGTGTGTGTGTGTGTATAACGTGTGTATAACGTGTGTGTGTGTGTATAACGTGTGTATAACGTGTGTGTGTGTCTAACGTGTGTGTGTGTGTGTGTGTATAACGTGTGTCTAACGTGTGTGTGTGTGTGTGTGTGTATAACGTGTGTGTGTGTGTATAACGTGTGTCTAACGTGTGTGTGTGTGTATAACGTGTGTGTGTGTGTATAACGTGTGTCTAACGTGTGTGTGTGTGTGTCTAACATGTGTGTGTGTGTGTGTGTGTATAACGTGTGTCTAACGTGTGTGTGTGTGTGTGTGTGTATAACGTGTGTGTGTGTATAACGTGTGTCTAACGTGTGTGTGTGTGTGTGTGTGTGTATAACGTGTGTGTGTGTATAACGTGTGTGTGTGTAACATGTGTGTGTGTGTGTGTATAACGTGTGTGTGTGTCTAACATGTGTGTGTGTGTGTGTGTATAACGTGTGTGTGTGTCTAACATGTGTGTGTGTGTGTGTGTATAACGTGTGTGTGTGTCTAACATGTGTCTAACGTGTGTGTGTGTGTGTGTATTTGTGTGTTTGTGTGTGTGTCTAACATGTGTGTGTGTGTATAACGTGTGTCTAACGTTTGTGTGTATAACGTGTGTCTAACATGTTTGTGTGTCTGTGTATTTGTGTGTGTGTGTGTGTATAACGTGTGTCTAACGTGTGTGTGTGTGTGTGTGTGTGTGTGTGTGTGTGTGTATAACGTGTGTCTAACGTGTGTGTGTGTGTGTGTGTGTGTGTGTGTCTAACGTGTTTGTGTGTGTCTAACGTGTTTGTGTGTGTGTGTGTGTGTGTGTGTGTGTGTGTGTGTGTGTGTGTGTGTCTAACGTGTTTGTGTGTGTCTAACGTGTTTGTGTGTTGTGTGTGTGTGTGTGTGTGTGTGTGTGTGTGTGTGTGTGTGTATCTAACGTGTGTATTATTGTCTCTCTGTCAGTCGAACGGCGTCGCTGTAGCCATCGTCTTCCTGGTGCTGTTGTTACTGGCAGCGTTGGTAACTGCTTGGTGGTTCTGGCCTCTCTGCTGCACCGTGGTGAGTCCTACCACACTGTTTATGGCGTAGGTAATAACACGAAGCAGAGATATGTTCCTGGATTGAGTAACCATGGCGATAATCTGGACTGAAAATGCAGAGCGTTATGGAAATGTTTTGTGATGACACTACGAAAACGGATGTTGTCTTTGTGTATTCTGATCTTCTAAATGTGTCCTTCCTGTGAACCAGAATGTCCCTCTTAACTGGAAGTCTGTTGCAATAGAGATGTCCTTCCTGTGAACCAGAATGTCCCTCTTAACTGGAAGTCTGTTGCAATAGAGGTGTCCTTCCTGTGAACCAGAATGTCCCTCTTAACTGGAAGTCTGTTGCAATAGAGGTGTCCTTCCTGTGAACCAGAATGTCCCTCTTAACTGGAAGTCTGTTGCAATAGAGATGTCCTTCCTGTGAACCAGAATGTCCCTCTTAACTGGAAGTCTGTTGCAATAGAGATGTCCTTCCTGTGAACCAGAATGTCCCTCTTAACTGGAAGTCTGTTGCAATAGAGATGTCCTTCCTGTGAACCAGAATGTCCCTCTTAACTGGAAGTCTGTTGCAATAGAGATGTCCTTCCTGTGAACCAGAATGTCCCTCTTAACTGGAAGTCTGTTGCAATAGAGATGTCCTTCCTGTGAACCAGAATGTCCCTCTTAACTGGAAGTCTGTTGCAATAGAGATGTCCTTCCTGTGAACCAGAATGTCCCTCTTAACTGGAAGTCTGTTGCAATAGAGATGTCCTTCCTGTGAACCAGAATGTCCCTCTTAACTGGAAGTCTGTTGCAATAGAGATGTCCTTCCTGTGAACCAGAATGTCCCTCTTAACTGGAAGTCTGTTGCAATAGAGGTGTCCTTCCTGTGAACCAGAATGTCCCTCTTAACTGAAAGTCTGTTGCAATAGAGATGTCCTTCCTGTGAACCAGAATGTCCCTCTTAACTGGAAGTCTGTTGCAATAGAGATGTCCTTCCTGTGAACCAGAATGTCCCTCTTAACTGGAAGTCTGTTGCAATAGAGATGTCCTTCCTGTGAACCAGAATGTCCCTCTTAACTGAAAGTCTGTTGCAATAGAGATGTCCTTCCTGTGAACCAGAATGTCCCTCTTAACTGGAAGTCTGTTGCAATAGAGATGTCCTTCCTGTGAACCAGAATGTCCCTCTTAACTGAAAGTCTGTTGCAATAGAGATTTTACCTCAATGAGCATAAACTGTATAAATAAAGGTTACAGGACAGAGTAAACACGAACCCGAAAGACAATCAAACCCAGAGAGAAAATATATTACCATAACTGTACCCCAGCAGCAGCATCTCTCTCTCTCTCTCTCTCTCTCTCTCTCTCTCTCTCGCTCTCGCTCTCGCTCTCTCTCTCTCCCTCCCAAAGCCCCTCCCCTCCCAACTACCACAGACAGGCCAGTAACGAATAGCTGTGCATTGTTCAAGAGCTCAGCTGAGATGAGGTGGTGGGCATTGGCAGGCTGGTATTGTTCAACAGCTCAGCTGAGATGAGGTGGTGGGCATTGGCAGGCTGGTATATTGTTCAACAGCTCAGCTCTCTCTCTCCCTCTCTCTCTCTCTCTCTCTCTCTCTCTCTCTCTCTCTCTCTCGCTCTCTCTCTCCCACCCAAAGCCCCTCCCCTCCCAACCACCACAGACAGGCCAGTCACGAACAGCTGTGCATTGTTCAACAGCTCAGCTGAGATGAGGTGGTGGGCATTGGCAGGCTGGTATTGTTCAACAGCTCAGCTGAGATGAGGTGGTGGGCATTGGCAGGATGGCAGCTCCATTGTTAAGCTTTTCTTCACCTCTCTGTTTGACCTCATACGCCCTGCCCTGCCTGCTGCCTGCCAGCAAAGCGCCCCAGAGGAAGAGCCTCAAACAGGAAGTGAACCGGAAGTAGTAACCATAGCGATATATATGTTTTAAACTATGTGGTCGGTACCACATTCCATATCTGGATTCCGATCTTCCACTAAGCAAAGTTCACTTCATTCCTTTTCTTTTCTTTTCTTTTTTTTGTGGTCAGATTTTTCTATTCTCCTTCTCGTGTTTCTTTTTTTTTTTATATCAAATGTCGTGTTTTCATCCTTTACGATATATAGCTAAGGAGTTTCAGTATGTTTGCGTGGAAGCTCATGGATTCTCAATGGTTTATCATCACCATGACAACGCCCCCTCCAGAACCCACTTCACATCTTTCTCTCTCTCTCGCTCTCTCTCTCTCTCTCTCTCTCTCTCTCTCTCTCTCTCTCTCTCTCTCTCCACTTAACCATTTAAAGCCCACAATGACCAGGTGATAGTTTCAGGACTTGTAGAACGCCTTGCGGTTAAGAGCGTTGGTCCAGTAACTGAAAGGTCACTGGTACGACCTGTCGATGTGCCCTTGAGAAAGACACAGCCCTAACTGCTCCTGTAAGTGGCTCTGGATAAGAGAGTCTGTTAAATGATTCACTACTGTAGTGGCTCTGGATGAGAGAGTCTGTTAAATGATTCACTACTGTAGTGGCTCTGGATGAGAGAGTCTGTTAAATGATTCACTACTGTAGTGTCTCTGGATGAGAGAGTATGCTAAATGATTCACTACTGTAGTGGCTCTGGATGAGAGAGTCTGCTAAATGATTCACTACTCTAGTGCCTCTGGATGAGAGAGTCTGCTAAATGATTCACTACTGTAGTGGCTCTGGATGAGAGAGTCTGCTAAATGATTCACTACTGTAGTGGCTCTGGATAAGAGAGTCTGTTAAATGATTCACTACTGTAGTGTCTCTGGATAAGAGAGTCTGTTAAATGATTCACTACTGTAGTGGCTCTGGATGAGAGAGTCTGTTAAATGATTCACTACTGTAGTGGCTCTGGATGAGAGAGTCTGTTAAATGATTCACTACTGTAGTGTCTCTGGATGAGAGAGTATGCTAAATGATTCACTACTGTAGTGGCTCTGGATGAGAGAGTCTGCTAAATGATTCACTACTCTAGTGCCTCTGGATGAGAGAGTCTGCTAAATGATTCACTACTGTAGTGGCTCTGGATGAGAGAGTCTGCTAAATGATTCACTACTGTAGTGGCTCTGGATGAGAGAGTCTGCTAAATTATTCACTACTGTAGTGGCTCTGGATAAGAGAGTCTGTTAAATGATTCACTACTGTAGTGGCTCTGGATGAGAGAGTCTGTTAAATGATTCACTACTGTAGTGTCTCTGGATGAGAGAGTATGCTAAATGATTCACTACTGTAGTGGCTCTGGATGAGAGAGTCTGCTAAATGATTCACTACTCTAGTGCCTCTGGATGAGAGAGTCTGCTAAATGATTCACTAATGTAGTGGCTCTGGATGAGAGAGTCTGCTAAATGATTCACTACTGTAGTGGCTCTGGATGAGAGAGTCTGTTAAATGATTCACTACTGTAGTGGCTCTGGGTGAGAGAGTCTCTTAAATGATTCACTACTGTAGTGTCTCTGGATGAGAGAGTATGATAAATGATTCACTACTGTAGTGGCTCTGGATGAGAGAGTCTGCTAAATGATTCACTACTCTAGTGCCTCTGGATGAGAGAGTCTGCTAAATGATTCACTACTGTAGTGGCTCTGGATGAGAGAGTCTGCTAAATGATTCACTACTGTAGTGGCTCTGGATGAGAGAGTCTGTTAAATGATTCACTACTCTAGTGCCTCTGGATGAGAGAGTCTGCTAAATGATTCACTACTCTAGTGCCTCTGGATGAGAGAGTCTGCTAAATGATTCACTACTGTAGTGGCTCTGGATGAGAGAGTCTGCTAAATGATTCACTACTGTAGTGGCTCTGGATGAGAGAGTCTGCTAAATGATTCACTACTGTAGTGGCTCTGGATAAGAGAGTCTGTTAAATGATTCACTACTGTAGTGGCTCTGGATGAGAGAGTCTGTTAAATGATTCACTACTGTAGTGTCTCTGGATGAGAGAGTATGCTAAATGATTCACTACTGTAGTGGCTCTGGATGAGAGAGTCTGCTAAATGATTCACTACTCTAGTGCCTCTGGATGAGAGAGTCTGCTAAATGATTCACTACTGTAGTGGCTCTGGATGAGAGAGTCTGCTAAATGATTCACTACTGTAGTGGCTCTGGATGAGAGAGTCTGTTAAATGATTCACTACTGTAGTGGCTCTGGGTGAGAGAGTCTCTTAAATGATTCACTACTGTAGTGTCTCTGGATGAGAGAGTATGATAAATGATTCACTACTGTAGTGGCTCTGGATGAGAGAGTCTGCTAAATGATTCACTACTCTAGTGCCTCTGGATGAGAGAGTCTGCTAAATGATTCACTACTGTAGTGGCTCTGGATGAGAGAGTCTGCTAAATGATTCACTACTGTAGTGGCTCTGGATGAGAGAGTCTGCTAAATGATTCACTACTGTAGTGGCTCTGGATGAGAGAGTCTGTTAAATGATTCACTACTGTAGTGGCTCTGGGTGAGAGAGTCTCTTAAATGATTCACTACTGTAGTGTCTCTGGATGAGAGAGTATGATAAATGATTCACTACTGTAGTGGCTCTGGATGAGAGAGTCTGCTAAATGATTCACTACTCTAGTGCCTCTGGATGAGAGAGTCTGCTAAATGATTCACTACTGTAGTGGCTCTGGATGAGAGAGTCTGCTAAATGATTCACTACTGTAGTGGCTCTGGATGAGAGAGTCTGTTAAATGATTCACTACTGTAGTGGCTCTGGGTGAGAGAGTCTCTTAAATGATTCACTACTGTAGTGTCTCTGGATGAGAGAGTATGATAAATGATTCACTACTGTAGTGGCTCTGGATGAGAGAGTCTGCTAAATGATTCACTACTCTAGTGCCTCTGGATGAGAGAGTCTGCTAAATGATTCACTACTGTAGTGGCTCTGGATGAGAGAGTCTGCTAAATGATTCACTACTGTAGTGGCTCTGGATAAGAGAGTCTGTTAAATGATTCACTACTGTAGTGGTTCTGGATAAAAGCGCCTGTTCCCCTCTCCGGACATACGTAAATATACCATTATACCATCACCAATAAGTAAATATACCATTATGCCATCACCAATAAGTAAATATACCATTATACCATCACCAATACCTAAATATACCATTATACCATCACCAATACCTAAATATACCATTATGCCATCACCAATAAGTAAATATACCATTATACCATCACCAATATGTAAATATACCATTATACCATACCAGACATATAAATATACCATTATACCATCACCATTATACCATCACCAATACCTAAATATACCATTATACCATCACCAAATATACCATTATACCATCACCAATAAGTAAATAAATATACCATAAATATACCCATCACCAATACCATCACCAATACGTAAATATACCATTATACCCATCACCATATACCATTATAAATATATACCATTATACCATCACCATTATACCATCACCAATAAGTAAATATACCATTATACCATCACCAATATGTAAATATACCATTATACCATCACCAATACCTAAATATACCATTATACCATCACCAATAAGTAAATATACCATTATGCCATCACCAATACCTAAATATACCATTATACCATCACCAATATCTAAATATACCATTATACCATCACCAATAAGTAAATAAATATACCAATATCACCAATAAGTAAATATACCATCACATCACCAATACCTAAATATACCATTATACCATCACCAATATAAATATAATTATGCCATCACCAATAAGTAAATATACCATTATACCCGTAAATTATACCATCACCAATATGTAAATATACCATTATGCCATCACCAATACGTAAATATACCATTATACCATCACCAATACGTAAATATACCATTATACCATCACCAATACGTAAATATACCATTATACCATCACCAATACGTAAATATACCATTATACCATCACCAATACGTAAATATACCATTATACCATCACCAATACGTAAATATACCATTATACCATCACCAATACGTAAATATACCATTATGCCATCACCAATACGTAAATATACCATTATGCCATCACCAACAGCCTCCAAATAATACATATTACTACCAGTAATAATATGCCTCACCTCTGTTTGAGACGAGAACACTGGCAGCCCGTCCAGGGTGACATGGAAGCATATTCTGGAAAATGCCATCACAAAGCCTCCAAATAATACATATTACTACCAGTAATAATATGCCTCACCTCTGTTTGAGACGAGAACACTGGCAGCCCGTCCAGGGTGACATGGAAGCATATTCTGGAAAACCAACAAAGGCATTAGAATGTAAAGCCCCTGCAGCATGTCTGGCCGGCGCTGTGTTTGTCTTGGTGCTGAATCTACTGCGGCTCTCCTTCAGGGACCTGGGGACAGAGGGAGAGGAGGAGAGGAGGAGGAGGAGAGGAGGAGAGGAGGAGAAGGCCATGTGTTTGTTGTTAATATTTCAACCGCCAGTCTGCCAGGTTTCAGCTGGGTTTCAAGGCTTTCAGGGCTTCAGCAGGATGAGCCCCATACACACTCAGATACACACATGGGAACACACATACTTATTGCATGTTTCACACGCGCACACACACGCACGCACGCACGCACGCACGCACACACACACACACACACACACACACACACACACACACACACACACACAATCTCTCTCTCCTTCCCACATGGAACCCTGCCAGGCACAAGGTCATACAGGAAGTGAATTAATCCTTTATTAATGTTTATAGGAACACAGAACTACACCCCACTCTGATATGAACTACACCCCACCCTGATATGAACTAACATTTAACATAACACATTTAAGTCATTTAGCAGACGCTCTTATCCAGAGCGACTTACAAATTGGTGCATTCACCTTATGACCTCCAGTGGAACAGTAGTGCATCTAAATCTTTTCAGGGGGAGGGGGGGGTGAGAGGGATTACTTTATCCTATCCTAGGTATTCCTTAAAGAGGTGGGGTTTCAGGTGTCTCCGGAAGGTGGTGATTGACTCCGCTGTCCTGGCGTCGTGAGGGAGTTTGTTCCACCATTGGGGGGCCAGAGCAGCGAACAGTTTTGACTGGGCTGAGCGGGAACTGTACTTCCTCAGTGGTAGGGAGGCGAGCAGGCCAGAGGTGGATGAACGCAGTGCCCTTGTTTGGGTGTAGGGCCTGATCAGAGCCTGGAGGTACTGAGGTGCCGTTCCCCTCACAGCTCCGTAGGCAAGCACCATGGTCTTGTAGCGGATGCGAGCTTCAACTGGAAGCCAGTGGAGGGAGCGGAGGAGCGGGGTGACGTGAGAGAACTTGGGAAGGTTGAACACCAGACGGGCTGCGGCGTTCTGGATGAGTTGTAGGGTTTAATGGCACAGGCAGGGAGCCCAGCCAACAGCGAGTTGCAGTAATCCAGACGGGAGATGACAAGTGCCTGGATTAGGACCTGCGCCGCTTCCTGTGTGAGGCAGGGTCGTACTCTGCGGATGTTGTAGAGCATGAACCTACAGGAACGGGCCACCGCCTTGATGTTAGTTGAGAACGACAGGGTGTTGTCCAGGATCACGCCAAGGTTCTTAGCGCTCTGGGAGGAGGACACAATGGAGTTGTCAACCGTGATGGCGAGATCATGGAACGGGCAGTCCTTCCCGGGAGGAAGAGCAGCTCCGTCTTGCCGAGGTTCAGCTTGAGGTGGTGATCCGTCATCCACACGGATATGTCTGCCAGACATGCAGAGATGCGATTCGCCACCTGGTCATCAGAAGGGGGAAAGGAGAAGATTAATTGTGTGTCGTCTGCATAGCAATGATAGGAGAGACCATGTGAGGTTATGACAGAGCCAAGTGACTTGGTGTATAGCGAGAATAGGAGAGGGCCTAGAACAGAGCCCTGGGGGACACCAGTGGTGAGAGCACGTGGTGTGGAGACGGATTCTCGCCACGCCACCTGGTAGGAGCGACCTGTCAGGTAGGACGCAATCCAAGCGTGGGCCGCGCCGGAGATGCCCAACTCGGAGAGGGTGGAGAGGAGGATCTGATGGTTCACAGTATCGAAGGCAGCCGATAGGTCTAGAAGGATGAGAGCAGAGGAGAGAGAGTTAGCTTTAGCAGTGCGGAGCGCCTCCGTGATACAGAGAAGAGCAGTCTCAGTTGAATGACTAGTCTTGAAACCTGACTGATTTGGATCAAGAAGGTCATTCTGAGAGAGATAGCGGGAGAGCTGGCCAAGGACGGCACGTTCAAGAGTTTTGGAGAGAAAAGAAAGAAGGGATACTGGTCTGTAGTTGTTGACATCGGAGGGATCGAGTGTAGGTTTTTTCAGAAGGGGTGCAACTCTCGCTCTCTTGAAGACGGAAGGGACGTAGCCAGCGGTCAGGGATGAGTTGATGAGCGAGGTGAGGTAAGGGAGGAGGTCTCGGAAATGGTCTGGAGAAGAGGGGAGGGGATAGGGTCAAGCGGGCAGGTTGTAGGGCGGCCGGCCGTCACAAGACCCGAGATTTCATCTGGAGAGAGAGGGGAGAAAGAGGTCAGAGCACAGGGTAGGGCAGTGTGAGCAGAACCAGCGGTGTCGTTTGACTTAGCAAACGAGGATCGGATGTCGTCGACCTTCTTTTCAAAATGGTTGACGAAGTCATCTGCAGAGAGGGAGGAGGGGGAGGGGGAGGAGGATTCAGGAGGGAGGAGAAGGTTGCAAAGAGCTTCCTAGGGTTAGAGGCAGATGCTTGGAATTTAGAGTGGTAGAAAGTGGCTTTAGCAGCAGAGAGAGAAGAGGAAAATGTAGAGAGGAGGGAGTGAAAGGATGTCAGGTCCGCAGGGAGGCGAGTTTTCCTCCATTTCCGCTCGGCTGCCCGGAGCCCTGTTCTGTGAGCTCGCAATGAGTCGTCGAGCCACGGAGCGGGAGGGAGGACCGAGCCGGCCTGGAGGATAGGGGACATAGAGAGTCAAAGGATGCAGAAAGGGAGGAGAGGAGGGTTGAGGAGGCAGAATCAGGAGATAGGTTGGAGAAGGTTTGAGCAGAGGGAAGAGATGATAGGATGGAAGAGGAGAGAGTAGCGGGGGAGAGAGAGCGAAGGTTGGGACGGCGCGATACCATCCGAGTAGGGGCAGTGTGGGAAGTGTTGGATGAGAGCGAGAGGGAAAAGGATACAAGGTAGTGGTCGGAGACTTGGAGGGGAGTTGCAACGAGGTTAGTGGAAGAACAGCATCTAGTAAAGATGAGGTCGAGCGTATTTCCTGCCTTGTGAGTAGGGGGAAGGTGAGAGGGTGAGGTCAAAAGAGGAGAGGAGTGGAAAGAAGGAGGCAGAGAGGAATGAGTCAAAGGTAGGCGTGGGGAGGTTAAAGTCGCCCAGAACTGTGAGAGGTGAGCCGTCCTCAGGAAAGGAGCTTATCAAGGCATCAAGCTCATTGATGAACTCTCCGAGGGAACCTGGAGGGCGATAAATGATAAGGATGTTAAGCTTGAAAGGGCTGGTAACTGTGACAGCATGGAATTCAAAGGAGGCGATAGACAGATGGGTAAGGGGAGAAAAGAGAATGACCACTTGGGAGAGATGAGGATCCCGGTGCCACCACCCCGCTGACCAGAAGCTCTCGGGGTGTGCGAGAACACGTGGGCAGACGAAGAGAGAGCAGTAGGAGTAGCAGTGTTGTCTGTGGTGATCCATGTTTCCGTCAGTGCCAAGAAGTCGAGGGACTGGAGGGAGACATAGGCGGAGATGAACTCTGCCTTGTTGGCCGCAGATCGGCAGTTCCAGAGGCTACCGGAGACCTGGAACTCCACGTGGGTCGTGCGCGCTGGGACCACCAGATTAGGGTGGCCGCGGCCACGCGGTGTGGAGCGTTTGTATGGTCTGTGCAGAGAGGAGAGAACAGGGATAGACAGACACATAGTTGACAGGCTACACAAGAGGCTACGCTAATGCAAAGGAGATTGGAATGACAAGTGGACTACACGTCACGAGTGTTCAGAGAGTTAAGCTTACGTAGCAAGAATCTTATTGACTAAAATGATTAAAATGATACAGTACTGCTGAAGTAGGCTAGCTGGCAGAGGCTGCGTTGTTGACTAAGTAGGCTAGTTGGC